>NC_048307.1:4181683-4303049 GCF_013100865.1 Trachemys scripta elegans | reverse complement strand
GTATTGGAGCATAAGCTTCGTGGGTGAATGCCCACTTCGTCAGACACATGTGACGAAGTGGGCATTCACCCACGAAAGCTTATGCTCCAATACATCTGTTAGTCTTAAAGGTGCCACAGGACCCTCTGTTACTCTCATTCTGGGTAACCAATTGCCTTGTACGATAATTAAGGCAGATATTAAACCAAAACATCCCAACTGATTTGAAAATTAGAAAATACTCTGAGTGTATCTGGTTTCCCTCTCGTTTACATACTTGCATAAACCGGCAATGCCTGATCATGTTTGTACGCACATGTGTAGACCAGACTTCACTTTAGATGACTTGGAACCAGCCCATTGGCATGTGGATACAATTACAACACTCTCTCCTTTGGCATGGGCATTTTCTTGATGACTGAGGAATATGGCATGAGTTTATTCTATGTATTGGGATTACATTGAGATTGAAACCAGAACATAAAATACAGAACTTGGCTGGGCTGAATGTTGCAAAGCTATTTTGGCTTTTTGCAGCTCAAGAACCATGCTCAAAGCCATGAATACTTTGCATCAAATGTCAGTGGAAAGAAAGAAAACTCCCCAAAAGGCAACAACATTTTTCTCCCCAGGAATGTAGCTGTTCTCTATGCTGTCATCTTGCACCCGGCCCAGTCATAGTGAGGAATGTTATGTCTTTTGAAGGGAAATGTCATGGATGTACTCTCTTCCTTAAAGGAGTCTTTCAGGGAAGTACGTGATGATAGGAGGCAAATAATCTGCAGCTGACATTATGATTTTGTTTTTCATTCGGTTTCATCAGGGACAGCGCTTCGCTACAAGAGGCCGTTGGGTCAACAAAATATTAAATTCATCCCTGCCGTGAACTGAGTCACACCATGGATGGATCTGGCTCAGATCCCGAGTGCTGACAATGCAGCAGATGGAATGATTTCTTGTGAAACAATAGCCATTGTCAGTTTAGCCCTTTCTTCTCTCCTGGGAGCATTTGAGAACAGATTTAACAATCTGCAAACACAGCCAGGTTCTCATACCCTCGCTCAGGCTGTATAGAAACTTAGTCGGCAAGCAGAGTCTTATTTAAGTCAATGGGACTGCGGATGAAGAGGGTGCTGCTCTGTGATCCTGGTACCATTCACCAGATCACTCGGTTGTTTCCTGTCTTTGCATTATTCATGGAGTTAGAGCTTATTTTGTGCCAGGGCTTGCCAGGATTCAGCCCCAGCCCCTCTTCTGTCAGTGGGGTGCAGGGTGTGACCTCACATGGATGGTACGTGCGAGGTCATGCGGTGCAGAGGACACGGTCATTATTGCTTGAGCCCTGGCACTGCTTTCTGGCTTTATAAATTAAGCACTACATGTACCATTCACTTCAGCTATGGCTGCACTTAGAGGCCCTACCCATGATTGGGGCCGCACTGTACACACACTTAGTAAGGGACCATCCCTGCCCTGAGGAGCTTACAATCCAAACAGACAACACAAAGGGCAGGAGAAAGGAAATATTGTTATCCCTGTTTTAAAGATGGGAGACTGAAGCCCAGAGAAATTAAGTGACTTGCCCAAGGTCACACACAAACTCTATGGCAGAGCCAGGATTTCAACCCACAGTTCTATTGGGATCCAGTCCAATGCTTTGGCTGCAAAGCCTTCATTCCACTAAGTATTTGAGATTCACCACCTTCTTTTGGTCAGCTAAGTCACATGGTATTGCTTCAACTCCCTGATTGGGAGACAAACATTTTTAAACAAAATGACAAATAATTAACAGAAAAGAATTAAACTTCTGATACAAATTGTTGGACAAATAATCAGTTGTGCAAGTTTGGGGATTTATCAGTATTTTCACGAGTGCTGAGCGGGATGGATACACTCTTAAGAACATAAAAATGGCCATACTGGGTCAGACCAATGGTCCATCTGGCCAAGTATGTCTTCCGACAATGGCCAGTGCCAGATAGTTCATAGGGAATGAACAGAACACAACAATTATCAAGTGATCCACGCCCCGTTGTCCAGTCCCAGCTTCGGGCAGTTAGAGGTTTAGGGACACCCAGAGCATGGGGTTGTGTCCCTGATCATCTTGGCTAATAGCCATTGAGGGACCCATCCTCCATGAACTTATCTCGTAGACAATAAATCGCAGCAAACTGAGTTCATCACTTTTAGTTACAAATCACATTTTGTTTTATTCTACTAGTTCTGAAGACAAAAAGTTTCATTTTGTATGATAAGTTTTTATATAACATTTCATCCTTAAATGTAGCTCAGAAACAAGTCTTACTGAGGGTTTCTTCTCATGGAAAAGTGCAGTCTATTGGAAAGATGGAAGTCTGCATCTGGTTAAAATGTGCAAAACGGCATAATGGTATAGTACAAGCGCATTGGGAAATTAGAGAGAGGGTTTGAAAAATAAGTGGTTTATAATGGGAGTTAGTTCTTGTTTCGGGAGTTGTATGATTAAAGTAATGGTATGTTAACATACCAATTCTCTCTGAACTATTATAGCCCACTGGAATATGGTTTGTAACACAGTGGTAGCAACGTAAAAGTGTTTTGCTGGCGTTAGGGAGAGGGGGAAATTCAATTTTGGTTAAGAATGGTTTGTTGAAAAATCCCTAGCCAGTGGCAATTCCGAATTCCCAAAGGGCTGCAACATAGGGAATTGCAACTTCAACTTAAAATAAAAAATAAATTAATGGAGATATCCTCTCTGAGCCTCCCAGGTGAGCGCCCTAACCATTGTCCATTATACAAAGTGGAACAGCTCCAAAAGGAGAGACTGACACCATAGCAGAACTTGACTCAATCGCGTGGTGGTTAGATCAGTCACGTGGGATGTAGGAGACCTAGGTTTGAATCCCTGCTCCAAATCAAGCAGAACATGGAACTGAACCTGGCCTTTTTACATCCCTGATGAGCAATTTCACCCTGGACCCAAGAAACCTTACCAACAAAAATTTTCCTAGAAACCAATACAGTTCTATGAAAAGTTTCCATTTCTATGAGTTGGCATTTTTGGTCAAAAAATTCCCAGCCAGCTCTACCTAAACTGTGATAATTTTACACCAGGTATCACCATGCAAACAGACTCTCTTCTAGTGCTCAGGTTTCATTTCCATTCAAATAACCAAGGCTGGGGGAAAAAAAATTCTCTCCAGAATCCCTGACCAGCCAAATGAAATGGATTTTGGCAGCCCACGGGGTTAACACAGCTAAACCACGTGCACACAGGGATCACTGCTGCCTACTCTGTGAATGTTGCGTACATTGGTAAACCTAATGTTCTCCTCTCCTGCTCTTTCAAAGTGAAATTGACCCATGCAGATGTAACCCACCCCCATTCAGTGTGACACCTGTCCCCCTCTAGTGACAGGTGGTCCACATATAAGTGGTTGGTGAGTCTCTCCTTAGCTGAGAGAGCTGGATTTTTATAGCCAAGGCACTAGAAGCTCACGCGTTAGCTCCAGAGCCCCCAAATTCAATTCCCACTGCTAATGATCCTCCACCAGCATGAGGCTTCTGCACCACTCAAGTCTCACCTGTGGCCTGTTTTTAAGATATAAGTGGAAGCTAGGTTTCATGCTGCTGCTGCCCTCACAAGTGTTAATTTCACCCTACTGAAACACCCAACTCTTTCACATGATCATATGAGCCAATCGGCATAAATCATCAGGGCCAGAAATGTCCATGCCCTGACCCCTTTGCATTTTTAGCTTCCATCTTCACATCATTCCCACTCTTTTTTTTTTTTAATTTCGTCATTTCTTGACTGTATTCAGGGATTGTGCCCTCCCTGGTCATCTCTCCCCAGCTGCCCGTGCCACTGCCCCAACTGATCTTACGGTTCAGAACTGTTTTCTAATGTCCCTAGGAGGATATTTCATCTGCTCAGGAAGAAGGGAACATCAGAGGGACATGTCATAGGCATTGGAGCTCAGAGTACTTACCAGCAGGGAGTGACGGCACAATGGACAGTCTGCGGCAGCTAGATACAAAATGGCTGTTCTAGGGCGGCAACTACTGACTCTCAAATTTAAAGAGCCAATAAGCAGAAAAGCATGCTGGGAAAGGCTAGTGAGCCCACATTGGAAACCAAATGATCGCAGAGGAAACAGTTACTTGAGATGGGCTGAAGTCCCACCTTTGTAAGGGCCAGGAATGTGGGTGGAAGACACCCTGGGCTGTCTCAAGGCTGGAACCTGGTGGTTTTGCAATAGTTATGTCCCTGTGATGCAATGGTTTTTTTAGATGTTCTTTGTATGTCTGACCAGCCTGTACTGAAACCTTAGTGTGGCTGAACTTTGGGGTCCTACCTCTGTGTCCTGCTGTTCTCTCATCTCTAGAGAGACCAGGGTTCTATGCGCCACTCACTCAACATTCTCTGTGCCTCTTCTATCTCAGCTATGAAATGATGATGATGGTAACCTGGCTTTGCAAAGAATTTGAGACACATTGATAAAAATAGCTACAGCTGGTTACAAGATTTTGACAGAAAACTTTTACTACCAAACTGGGTTTGCTTTGAAAATATCATTTTTCATGGCAAAATATCATTTATGATTGAAGTTATTTTTCCTTTTCTTGTGCAGGAAATTGCACAATTACCTTGTCTTATTTCATATTGAAATTTCAGTTTTGGTTTTTGAAAATGGAAAATTTTCAAAATGTCAGATTTTTGGTTTTTCTGCCTTTCCCTTGCTGTTTTCGTCTCTCTTTTTTTGGCCACCAAAGGCAATAGAAACTCTGAAACTTTTCCAAAGTTGGAGAAGTTTTGAATATTTACAGTGTGAAAAACGTGGAAAGAAAATCAACACATCATTCCATCTAACACATTCAGCGGCCAAAAAAAAGTTTGTGTGAACGTTTTGGGAGGGAGGTGAATCCAATTTTTTTTTTTTTTTTTTTTTAAAAGGCCAGTTTTCAAAATCTTACCCACAAGGAAAAATCTCAGTTTGAAATGAAAATGTTGATTTGAATCAAAATCCTATGAACATTTCCTTTCAAAAATTTCTCCTGAAAATTTTCAGATGATAATTTTCCAGATGAATTTTTTCCTAGGGAAAAATGGTTTTTCTGACTCGCTGTATATGTAAGGGAATATGAAAGCTTTGTGTCTGTGTCACTGCACAGACTGTGCACCCCATTTAATGAATGACTGATCATTTACCAGCTGTGATGGTGGCACTGCCAGTCACATGCAGGCTGCAACTTTCCTGTTTGGGACCACTGCTAAATTATAAATAAGCACTGTGTCTTGCACCAGCCATGCTGACCAGCTCCCTGAGTACCATTCCACTCCCTCCTCAATAGGCTGGCTGTAATCAACATTTGCAGGCTCCCTGAGTCAGGCATGCTCAACACCACTTCAAAGCAGAAAGACAATCAAGGCCTCCTTCTGGCATTTGATGTATGCAGATCCTGGTAGCATGTGACATTGAGGAAAGCCAGATCACACAGTAAAATGTGAGTTTTGTGGAGAGGGGTATCCTTTGTGCATCAAATTCTTTATTTCTTGTCAAGTGTTCCCCACGGCAAATGGGCCTTGCTTACAATTATTAAATGGTCACCCCACCAAAGTGTAGCCAGCTCACAAATAAGGTCATTTTCATGAGCAGACTCCGTAACAAACTTCTGGACTAATGGATTCAGCTGAACCGGAGGAAATGTCATTGAGCAAGACCCCAGATATAGATTGTGATCGTCTCTGGATGCAAACATTTTTATCAATATGTGTAACTTTCTCAGCGCAAGTTAATCTCAGTTGACAGTGAACGCTGCCCTCTGTCCAAACACTTGACAAGGTCACATGACAAGAAAGCCAGGGAGATCTGTGACTGACAAGGTCACATGATCACTGGGTGACCCTGCCAGAAAGTCTGAATATAACTGACACTTTACCAAAAATGTTTAAATAGTCAGAATCCCTGTAGAAAACTTGGGGGGCGGGAGCAGTCGAAGAGGGCGGAGGGAAATGTGTGTGGAATACGACAATGTCTTGTTTATATGCCAGAGGAATCTCTGATACATTTTTTTTTCCTTCCTAGAGCTCACCGAACAGAATAATCCCGGCAAGGTGCAATTTCCAAAGCCCTGGGAGGTGATGGGAAAACGTTCACCATTATTTTCATCTATGTAAACAAAATTACGAAGGATGCATTAGGCACAAAATTACTAGTTACAGTTCACTGTAGAGTGACATAACCAGGATTCATTGGCAAGAAAGCACCTTTGACACATTAACATGTTCAGCTTTGCCTTCCCTCTCTCTGTGATCAATTTCAGCTCACACATGGATGATGCAAGGCATGCCAGGATCACAGTTTAATGGAAGGAACGTGCCCAGATTATGCCTAGTGAAGGGCACTCCGTCTGTGATTCTCGCATCACGTATGCATGATCCTTACATTTTTAGCTGTAGGAGGCCTCATGGTGTCTTTCTCGGAGCAAACCGAAGTCCATACACATTATCCAAACCATCATTTGCATGCTAATTTGGAAATGTCTTGACCTAACAGCTGTCAGTAGCACGCAGGAAGAAAATGTTTGATATATGTCAGGCTCCCGCTCGCTCTCTCATGTTTTGAGGCCAGGTTCCTTTATAACTAGACATCCTGGAGAATAAATATTTACTTCCAAGTAACCTGAAAAATCTGGATTTTTACAAATTCAAGATAGGAACAAAAGGGGGAGAAAACCTATGAAAATAACCAGAGTCTATTTTTCACACTGGTCCAGAACAGCAAATACACCAATGAAAACAAAAATAGTCCTGCATCATTTTCTTTAGAACTTTATTTTCAGAGATCTTGTGCAGAAAAATATAGTGGTTATTTTTTTTTAGTGTGATCAGATTCTGACATTTTCACCCAGCGTTGTTAACCCAGTGGAGACTGCTTGTACAAGTTTTACAGGTGGTGAGAAAACTCCAGCAAAGGAGAGTGATATCAGGCCCAGAACTCTCTCTGTTAAAATATAAACACAAAGATGTATCTTCCATATAGGGAAAAGAGAAAAAAAATCAAAATATAACTGGTCAGTACATAGCACAATCCAAGCCAAACAATCCAGCTGAAAATTTCCAATGTTCAAATACATTTCACACCATACTATGGTATTTCCAGAGCTGGCAGCTGCATTCTTACTGAGGCAAAACTCCTAGTGGCTTCTGGGGGAGTTTTGCCTGAATAAAGACTGTAGCATTTTGGTTTTTCACAATACAAGTTTGATGCCCACAGGCTTATAGGAATTTTTTTTTTAAAAGTGATTGTAAATTAGGTGAAATTGGCTGGTGGGGAAAAAGAAAAGACATCTTGGATTAGATTTTCATAAGTACTCCGTACCCACAATTGGGGACAGATTTTTCTAAGTGTCCCTCTTAGACACCCAAAATGAAGAGGTCAAAGTTTTTTTTTTTTCAAATGCTGTCAGCACTGATCAGCTCCCATTGGGAGGAATGGGAACTATGGTATGTTGTGCCTTAATGAAAAAGCTGCCTGAGGTCTTTAGAAAATCTCGCCCCTAATTTTTCTAAATTTGCTTTTTTAATTAGGCCCATTAACAAGTGATGACCAAGGCCATTTCTTCTAGGATATACATGAGGCACATGTGTTAACAAATGATGGGTTCCCTATTCTGTTGCTAAAAGGAACCCACTTGTAATTGGGGAACAATGCATCACAAAAGCGACCATTGCTCAATCAATGGATTTGATTCTACCAGCCCAATGGCGACGTTGCATCTTGGTTTTCACCAGCAATCAGTAACTGTCCACTGATGGCAAACAGAAGGGAATAATTTGGAATTCCTCAGGCTTTAAGGGTTATCCTAGGCTAATGATTCTGCATACATTGAAATGCTAGCCATACAACTTGATGGATGTTTGAAGCATGTTATATTTCTCATGCTGGGCGCAATGCTTTCGTGTTGTCACAGGATAACGTTGCCTTTTGAACAATTTAACTGATGGCAGCAATTTGCTAAGATTGCGGTGGCGTTTTTCAATGTGTTACAATGAAGAACTCTTAAGAGATGAAGTTGAATTTCAAGCAGCCCCAGTGATATAAGGTAGAGCATTCACTATCCCATCTCCTCTCTAATTCACCATCACTTGGATGCCAATTCTGCCTCTTAATGCTGCTTTTCTTTCCTTACTGATGAGGTAAGTCCCCCTACCCAAAACAGAGGAATACAAACATTTTAGGCCTATTTATTAATGTTCAATTCATTGTGAAAGTTTAAAAGCAGGATATGGAAAATACATCCCCACAGTGTTGTAGGCAAGAATGAAATTTTGCTGCCCAGCAAACACATCTAGGGCTAAAGGCAAAGAAAATGAAATGTCAATGGATTTTCTCTGATCTCAGTCACCTTTGCAATTTTTCTTTCAGTATACCTGTAACAAAATTCATAGAATTCAAGTAATAGGTTTCAAAGTAACTCCCAGGGGTGACAGTAACAAAAAACTGCAGCATCGTGTCTGAACCAAAACAACGACAGAGATTTGTACACACTTGACCAATACATGTAATTAAAGTTACATTCCCTTTGAATTGAACTGGCCATTTTAGGGTAGCACAACAAAGATCTTAATGAAGCATTTGGCAAGGATACCTCCCCGCATTTAGTATATTAGATTGCAAAACCACGATTCCATTTTGGAACTCTTTCATGGAAAAACCCTGCAGCGCTGGGCATACGTTTGTTTGTATTCAATGATTCTCCTTTGAGAGATCCATCAGATTTCCATCTTGGTTACCTTTCCCCTTCCTACGGGGAACTTCCAGCTTATTGTCCCGGTCTAATGAAGTGCAGACTTCACCTGGACAGCCCCACAAGTGGCTCCTCTCGAATGCAATGAATACAAATACTTGACCTCATGAGCCATGGGGCAGCAATTAGTTTAAGCAAGGGGTTTGTGTATCACTTCAAAAGTCTTAATCCGTGCGGTCAGCCCTGGCACGGTATTTGCCAGAACCTATTGAGTAGTCTTAATGAGTCTGCAAAGCAAGCTTTCAATACATTTTGGGTTGCTTCAGATGCTTTAAATGGCATAGTCTATATGGTATTGTGCAGTTTTAGAAAGGCCTAGGCTTTACCCCTTTCACAAGGCAGACAGAAACCATCTTTAGACCCGGGGCCCGTGACGTTTTGCATATCAATATGGCTCTGGCTGAATGTAGCCACTCAGCTGAGAAATAGGATCACGATCAGCGTTTCCAGGTTTTCACAGGCACTTGGGAAACTTTAAAGCCCTTCGTGGAGAATAATTTGGTCGAATGTCGTGGCTGAAAACAAAACCTAAACAAGCAAAGTGCAGTCCATCATGTGGCGCTGCCAGCGAAAGTGACAACAGGCTCCAGCGGCTCTGACATCCAACCCCCAGCGGGTTGGCGGAGAGGGCACTTCCATTTCCTTGCACACTTTGGAGGGGGGGCAATTTTACGAGGTGCTGGGTACCTGCTGTTGAGGGCTGAGCAACCTCAGATCCCCTGGCTAGAGGGCGCTCAGCAGCACCTGGGATCGGGCCTCACTTAACATGAATTTTCAAAGGGGCAGGGGTAGGGCATGAGGGGAGGAGAGAGAGATTCCTCTATGGTTTGTACAAAGCTGGACACACCCAACTGTACGAAACTGTAGAATTGATTCACAGAAAAAGCTACGGAAATGGGGGAAGAAGCCATTTACATGTAGCCTGAACCTCTTTCTGCTTCAATTCCCTCTTCAGGACCATATCCTCAGCTGGCCTGAAATCACTGTAGTTCCACTGAAATCAATGGAGCTGCTCTGATTTACGCCAGGTGTGAATCTAGCCTTTCGAGCGCCGCAGAAAATTAATCCAGATTTTGTTTGTTGTTGAACCTAGCACAGCGTCTTAACCAGGTACAATGCGGCTACGTTGGCTTTAGAAACTGACAGGAATGTAAAGCAGAGCAAAGACAATGCAAATTAGAAGTCACGTCTATTTCCAAGGGATACCAAAAAACATTCATGTTTCTCTCTCTGTCTCTCAATATAGAAATAGCTGAGTTGTTCATGTTCAACTTGGACCTGACATTGAGTCGCGTCATTTTGTGCATCGTTTGTTGCGGCAGTAACAGATTAGCCTCCTGTCTGAAACCGACTAACACGCTGACCGTTAGCCATGAGTTTAGAGTCTTCAAGTGCCACCCATACAAAAGAAATGCTACACTGAAGAGGATGAAGAACAAAGAGGAGCCTCTTATTGTAGAAAAAGCAAAGAAGTGGGAGAAGCTTTAACGACTTGTATTGCAAACCAACTAAAAACACCCTATGTAAAATGCCAGATGCAAAATCAATCCGGAGAATGACTGGAACACGAAGGGATGCACTGGGAAGGGCAGAGGCTCTTTGCTTACATTGTATTTGTCTAGGAAAACACTGGCTACCCAAAAGAGTTTAACATTTTTGTTTAACAATGCAGCTGGAATGGTTTGCAACCAATGGCTTGTGACCATTGAAACAGCAAGTCAACCCTATGCCATACAGGATAGCCAGCACTGAGACTATGTTGTACCGGAATCAAATGGACCTATCACATAGTACAAAACCATGCAGGGCCCGGGGCCCTCCAAAACCATGTAATGAGCTACTTAAAAAGACAAACAAGTCACTAATAAGATTATGAAAGGTTAATGAAGTTTTTTTTGCCCCTCTTTAACTATGAGAACACTTGAACTCATTCCACCGGCCTCCAATGACTGCCCTTTGTGGCTGCAAATCTGGAAACCGACTGGTAGGCACTGGGCTAAAGGTCAGACTTTTTTTGCTATATGTTCTTCGGCAAAATTGTTTTGGGGGGAGGAGGGGATTTTTGTCATTACTCTTGGAGGTCTCCAACTTTATCACCTATGTTACATGTGATGCACAATGCAACCGGATCTGGAATATATTCAGAACTACTGCTGCTAATTGTTTTTATTCTTTCAGACTATTTTAAATCAGGAAAAATACACCATTCTCTGGAGTCGCTGTTCGACCAGATGTATCATCAAATGCCAGTCACTGCCCAGTCTCAGAAAGGAAATTCGCCTCAATAAAAATCAACATGTGAGATGCAGAGCCAGCTGCAAAATGGGAAAGAGAAAATGATCAAAGTGCCATTCTGAAAACAGGGCCCCAATCCTGCAAGTACTTGCACATGTGTCTAAGCTTTAAGCACATGAGTCGTCCCATTCTATTCAACGAGTGTTTTGACTCAGCTGTTAAGGCCCTGATTCAACAAAGCATTTAAGCACCTGCTTAGCTTTAAGCACCTGCTTAGCTTTAAGCTTTAAGTTAAGCAGGTGCTTAACTCCCATTGAGGTCAATTAGATGCAAGTACCAATTTAAAGCTGACTATGTGCTTAAGACGATTGTGCTTATTAGGCACAGAATTAATATTTCCTTTTATTTCAAACTTTGCCAATTTACGGTTCTTTTGTCCAACCCTGTCATATGCTACGTGATCACTCACCAAGACAAATAATATTTGGACTGACAAAGTATCAATAATTTTGTACGGTCATGGGGAAAAGAACTGGCAAGCAGATTTTGTGATGTGGCCTAGTAAATTTTTATAGCAATTTTGCAGATCTGGCAGAAACTATCAAACCAGGTAAGTGTTTCTAAGGCCACCGAACGTGACTTAGGTCCAAAATTCAGCTCGTCTTTTTTAAAAGGGATTTTTCAAAACTCTAATGAACACAATGCTTTATTTATTGTACATTTTAATGAAAAAGAGCTTTGGGAAGAGGAGGGCATCCATGTCCTCTTGAAGCATGGGAAACTGAAAACCAAACTTGCTGGGTGTAGGCCCAAAAGCTGGAAAGTGAAATTGAGTAGAAACACAAAGGCTCAGGTCCTCAAAGGTATATGGAAGGGAGTTAGGTGCCTTTGAGGAGCCAGGCCAAAATTCACTGGCCCAACTGAGTGAAGCAGTGAAGCGTGCACACACACACACACACTAGCATAAAAAGTAAATAAGATTTTTTTTTAAAACTGGGGCATGCTACTGGCCCCAATAAAGTCAAAATTCCATTGACTCCAATGGGAGGGGCAAGATCAGGCTCCTAACATGTTATCATCATGAATCACTTGTGTTTTTAATATACCGGGCCAGCGCCTCAGCTGATGTAAACCAACCTAGCTCCTTTGAAGTCAATGGACCTACATTGCTGTACAGCAGCTTCGAACCTGGCTCCAGTTGTTATCTTTAGTGTCCCTTTGCAAGAAAGGCATCCAAGAACTAAACACAGCACTAATGGCTGGGGCCCTCTCCCCTGCTAATTAAAAGGTTCGGGATGGCTGATTGTGAATATTACAGCAGCATTAGGAGGCCAACTCTAATTTGCAAAGCTTTATTGTGAATCTTAGTGCCTTTGTCACTGCGCACACACACACCCACACGTGCGCACACACACACACACACACCATCTGAAAATCATTCCGGTTAATATAGATTAGCAAGATTTATATGGAAGAATATTTAATCTGATCTGGGGTTGGGGGTTTTGTTTGTTTGTTTTTCTTTCTTAAATATTTCTCTCTACTCAGTAAGTGTACATTTCTCTCCAGGAACAGGTCCATTATAAATTAGAACATGGGAAGTGTCTTCCAAAAGTTTGCCTTGGACACACCTATGCTAGAGTCCCTGGGCAGCTTGGCACACAATGTGCAAAGGGCCCTGTAGGTCTGCTAAGGGGACTAGTTGCCCTCTCCCCACTGTGGCTTAGAAAGCCAATGGCCTGGTGAGATCTCAGTCCCACCCAAAGTCCTGCCCAGTCATCTGATAGAACTTCATGTTGAAGGGTCTATAAAATTCCTGCAGGCGCTGGATCACCTGCCCGTGGATTTTTGGATGAGGCCGCCCTTTGGACTTCCCCAAACAGCGGGGCCGGCTGCTTCCTTCAGGCTTCTTCAGGCAAGGGAAGCCCTTGGTCTCATTGAAATAGAAGTGTTTGTCTGTCACGACTCTCTTGAGACCCAAGAAGTCTTGCACTCGGCCCATCTCCCCAGCTGGGTCACTCACGAGTCTTTCCCCGCTGACAAAGAGGAATTTTGAAAGGGGGAAGTACTGCAACCAGTTGTCCAGGTGCTTAGCATAGATGCCGATCCGCACCGCACTCCATGTGGTGTCGATGAGGCCCGTGCTGATGTTCTTGAAGGCCAGTGCCTGGAAGCTGGGTATGGTGGGGTTTTTGGACAGTGTCTGTGTGTAGTCCGAGATGGCCCTGGTGACTGGGTTCCTCACCACCACAATCAGCTTGGTGTCCCTGGACATGTTGTAAATACGTTTGGGGGCCTCCTTGGTCACAAAGTAACTCGGGGTTTTCTCCATCGTGATCTGCCCCTCTATAGTCCGCGGCATCAGGTTCCTGTGGAAAGGAAAGGACAACAGTAATGACTCAAGTGGATCTGTCCAGCTTTGACCCATTAACACTTTCAGGGATGGGCACCAGTGTAAGAACGAGCGGATAATATCAAGCCGTCAGCCCCCACATGCCGAGCCCAATGCTCAGGGAAAATCCCTCATCAAAATGCTTTAAAATCCCTTCTTAAGCCCTATTGCATTGTGCTGCCTACAAGCCATTCCCATCAGGCCCTGACTAGGGTTGTGACTTCAATTTTTTTGCCAAACTCTGTTTCTTTTGTTACCTCCCTCTCCAACAGACCCCTACTTCATTATTCTCTTTTGTCCACCTGTGGCATGGCTAGACTGTGAGCTGCCTTGGGCAAGGACTGTCCTCGGTACTTGTCTACAGAGTGCTTAGCACAATGGAGTCCTGATCCTTGTCTGGGATTGCTAGATGCTACCTCAGTACAGACAGACACACCAAGTGCAACCCCATTCACTACAATGGGGTTGCATGGGAGGTAAGTCAGAGCAGGAACTGGCTTTAGTCTGTAATAGTGTGGACAAGAAGCAAAGTACAGTACGACAATCACAGTACTTGTCTTCTCCTGAATTAAGCACACAGGTCAAGGTTCTGATGTCAATGACCTTGGTATAAGATCTGGAGATCACTCCGAGGAGTGACTGCAGAATTACAGGACCGTGGCCAATGTGGATGGGTGGCAATGGATGATTAGTAGAAGACTCTCTTTTCTAACTAGCTGGTGGAACTCCAGAATGGGTCAGTAATGACCGCGCCTTCCCTTCCGTTTGTACTGCACCTGGCACATTGTGGGCTCTACCAGAAAAAAGTTAAATAATAATAACGAGCGACGATGTTGACATCTGAGGGCTGTCTGGGCCCTCTCTTGAATGGGTGGAGAGCCAGGTCGAGTTCAGGCTGTCCAATTGTCCACAGCACCAAAGTCTCTGTCATTGTTGATACTAATTGGCATCATCATTGGCATCATCAGCAAAAAAGCCGAGGAAATGGTGGGGGAAACTAAGCTACTCTCTGACCCCCAGAAACAGTGGCCGCAGGTCAGGGTTGGTGGGGACAGCATGGTGTGTGACTCCTGGCCCCTTCACAAGACCTGAATTCTCTTCAAACCTTGAAAATCCAAATGCCCTCTTGGGCTTGTGATAACATTAAAAACCTGGCTGGATTTTAGCCACGTCCCTGACATTAATAGCCATGGGATCTGCACAGACAGAGCGTCCTGCAGAGATTAGAATACACCCCAGTCCCAGGTATGCCTTTAAAGGGCAAACTCATGAATCCGAGACTCTGATCTAACGCCACGTTCTAATCTCAGTTTATGAGATCGCTCTCCTAGAAGCATAATCAAAAAACAGCTCAGACTGTTGCTCCTAGGAGAACTCTAAGAGTTCTCACACCCCCAAAAAGAACCCCTTTTTCCTCCTTTTACCATGCCTTGACACATCAGTTTGTTCATTTTAAACTGCCTGCCAGCTAATGAGACCTGGGATGTGGGGATCCATTTAGACTTTAATGGGCACTTTGTTTTCTGACAGGCTGGACTTGCTCACTTACAGAGACCCTTCCAAGATTTCGCTACCAAAACAAAACAGAATGCTGCGTACAATGGTATTGTCAGGAGCTGGCCAGTGTGTATGTACATGACTGCCCCCTGCTGGATGGACTCAGAACTGTTCAGCTTTGTATCATAAACCCAATAGTGCTAACTGGAGCTGGTTGAAATAATGTCGGTGAAACTTTTCCACTGAAAAATGCCATTGATTCCAAACCAAAAAGTGTGACTAGTCAATAGCCCAGTGGATAAGGCACTCCTCTGATATGGCGGACCCCCAGTTCCAGTCCCCACTCTGCATCATTCAAAGCAGTGACTTTAACCTGGGTTCCAGAGTGGGTAGATATCTTGCTTTGCTGTTTTTGTTTTCTTGTGAAAAAAATTCCAAAGGCCTCGGTTTCATTCTGCATCAGAATGAAAACAAATGTCAAAACTTTGAAATTCTTTACAAAATAGTTTCACTGCATTCCAGCCAGCCCCAGGTCGGAGAGGTTCTCTGTCAGCTCAAAGGGTTGGGGTCTGTTTCTTTGGATCCGAGTTCGGTCACGGTGGAGTTCCGAGCAACAACGGAACTCAGCAAGCCTCAAGTCCATGGTGCTCACCTAGCAATGTGATGGATTCGCCATCACTTGCTGGCTCTAAGCCAAGACTGGATGTCTTTCTGCTATGGCTCCAACAGACGTTATGGGCTCAACATAGGTTCTCTAGCCTGTGTGATAAAGGACGTCAAATTAAACAATTATGATGATCCCGTCTGGCCTTATAATCCACAAAAGCCCTCGGGGGCCATGGATTGTGTCACTATTACACAGGGCTGACCTCAGAAGAGCTTTCAAAAGAAGCTAGTATCCTCTTTTTTTTTTTTTTTTTTTTTTTCGTAAAAGGAAACTCGGAAGCTAGAAATTAAGACAGTTTTAGAAAAATGCTGGGTTTCCTTCAAAGAAACGTGGAAGGACCTTTCCATATAAAGAATTTCTGGATGGCAATGTTCTCTCTAACAGCTTGGGAGGTCACATTGCCACTGGGTATAGCCCCACTGAATACACCCCCTGTGAATTTGGCCCAGGCTTCTTGAAGAGAAGAGCCCAGCTGTGTCGATGATTGATTTCAGACCGACGCCTCCACAAACCCTACTCCTTGTCTGAAGCCAAAGGGGCTGCCCTCTTCCTGAGCTGTCAAGCTCAGTTTGGTGCCGTGTAAGTCTCAGACCCGGTGAGCAGGAGAGAAGAATTAATCAGTCTGTCTGCATAAATATCCTAGCAGGTGGATGAGGGCCTGCACTACGTGAGTTACTGGGGCTGCTCTGAGGACCATCAGAGCTGCTTGGAAATAATGAGAGGCTGAAAGTGAGAGGAGAGGAGTGTGGGGAACTGGGTCTTCAAGGACTTACTCTACAGCACAGTCTTTTAACAGACCTGTCTCTATTGCAACGTCAAAGAGCGAGAAGCGTTACAGCGCAAACTCTTCACCGACACAGGTTTATCGGCCAGGTGTAGCCACATGCTTCGGGCTGCACACGGAGAAGGAAAAGCTTGGACTGTACCACACTAGTTAGCCCAGTTTGGACAGATTCAACTCTGCTAGGCTGTACTAGGACCCTGTGGGGTCGGAGAAGTGAGATGACTTCCAATGCCGCTGCTTGGTCTCTGGTACAGAAGGGGATGCAGTTGTAAAAAGGGAGCTCTCCTCTCTAGGCCTGAGGCAAGTCCACCCCTGGTTCTCTCACGGCAGGACCCAAGTAACTCCTCTTGAAGTCATTGGGGGAGCCTGCAGCAGGTGTACTGAGGCCACTGGTGTGCAAAAACCCCATGGAAGTCTATTTCATTGGTGTCAGAGAGAAGAATCTGGCCCCATTTTACTCACTGTCAGCAGCCCAATCAAATTCACTTTACTAAAGAAGAGACTAAGGTAAAATCTCTCACCTAACCTTGCCCTATCACAATCCAACCGCCAAAGTGTTTTCAGTTCACTTTCTCTCTTACTGGAGATGGTTTCTCTCTCTCTCTCTCCGATGCACTCCTCAACAAATCCAGTCTCAAGTCTTTTAACACAAAAGCAAACTTCTCTGATTGCTGCACCAATAAATATTTATAGGGTGTTCAACGGTTTTTTATTCTTCATTTAGTGAGCTGCAGGTTGTAATTGTAAAGGCTTCTTTTTTCTCACCCTTGTGTTTTCATGATTGGAGTTCCCATCACTGTGACGGATGGAGAACTCCTGGCAATGTTACTGTTTAATCAATAGCTGTAAAGAGGCCAGCTGGGATGCTGTGGGACTTGCCAACAGCACAGTGAACTCCTTCTATTAAAAACCGTTCAGTTCCCAATTTCGCACACAAAAGGTGTGAGCAAAAATGCAAATAAAACGCCAGATTGAGTCCTGCGCATTCCTTTGCTAATTCTCCTGCCACCCACTCCCCTGACCAGCGCTTCCCCCAGGAAGGCAGGAAACGCATGGAATATGCAGTGTTTCATTGGACTTGTCCAGTAAACACTCCAAGATGTTTTTTCGACAACATAAGACCCCGGCCATTGTTTAAAAATTCAAATGTGCTTTTAGCATATCCTGTCGTCTCTCTGAAATGTGCTGCAGGGGAACTGAAACGTATAGATGATGATAAACAACCCAGGCTAAATAGCTGGTATGAACTGGTGTAGGAGCTATGCCAATTTACACAGCTGAGAATCTGGTCCTGTTTCTATTTTTCAGGCAGCATGCAAGTTTGGGTGGGAGAGGGGAAAAGTTTTGTTTGTTCTAACACCCAGCTAATGTCATAACAGCGCAATGTGGAGTTACAATTGTAAGGATTAAAAACAAAGCAGAATTTTGGAAGGGATATAAAACTCCTGCTCAGAGCACAAGCCAAACTGGCTTGGGACTCAGGAACCCTGGATTCAATTCCTGCCTCTGCCACTGGTTTGTTGAGTGACCTTGGGCAAGTTACTTCCATTCCCCGTGCCTCAGTTTCCCACCTGTAAAATGTGAATAACGATAGCAACCAGAGCTGGATTAACCCATCACTGGGCCGTAGGCAAACATACACTTCTGGGCCCCTCTGCTGGCCAGCTAAGCTCCCACGGTGTGGACATATTTATATTAACCAGCACAGTTACACTAGTGAGTGATCTATTAACCCAAATACATTCGCTCCCACCGCACAGATGTTGCTTAGTTAACCCTCTTTTGTCCAGGTCAGTCAGTGACTGGCTCCTGCTGCACAGACACTGCCCCACATGTCCCATCCTCCGGGCTCCTTGGGCCAGCTTCCCCATGTGGGCATTCACGGCAGCGCCCTGTACATCTAACAGGTCTCGAGGCTGTCGCTGAGAGGGCAGAGCAGAGGGGTCAGGGGTTGCTGGAAGTGGGACAAGGCCAAGAAGGCCCCAGTGGGGAGCCCCGGTGCAGGAGCCAGCCTCATGGCAGCAGTGAGGAGCAGCACTGACTGCCCCACTGGCCATTCAGGTTTGACCCTGGGGCCCTCCGGGATGACAGGGGGAGGCCGGGCCAAATCTGAGCAGGTGGCATTGCGCTGGGGCAAAGGGGGTCGCAATGCCCCTTGGGTTGGGCCCCTCATGAAGGTGGGCCTTAGGTACGTGCCTAGTTTGCCTATGTATTAATCCAGCCCTGAGAGTGCCCTCCTTTGGGAGGTGTTTTGAGATCGACAGATGGAAAGTGCTGTATGACAGCTAGCTGTTGTTACTATATTAACTGACGGGGGGGCAGGAAGATACTTTCCCTGGGAGCAGGTTACCCCATAACTGCCTACTGCAGCGTTTCCTTCACCTTTCTCTGAAACCATTGCTAGAGACAGGATATTGGAGTAGATGGACCCTGGTCTGACAGCATGGCAATTCCTACCCGATGAGAATATCCCCACTGAATGGTATTTTATCACTCTCTTCCAATATATATTATTACAGTCCAGACTGGCTACCTGTCACCAAAATTTGCTCAATTTCACTTTGGTCTGGATTCACACAATACCAGTTTCCCAGGCCCGTCAGACTTCTCCGGGAGTCCAAAAGCTGCAGATGTCTAGGACATAGAAGCAGCACGGGGATGGCTGGGTGAACCCAGGTGAAGCGATATCTGGGAACCCATGGGAGCAAATCCCACTGAGCTTCACATGACGCTACCCTTTACCCTGCCTAGCTGGGATGTGCTGCAAAATAACCTGCTCCCTACAACCTAACCCAACCCTTTGATGACCCCCAAAGTTGTCTTCTGTCCACATCAGCTAGACGTGAGGTGTAATGCCAAAGGGGGTGCAGCGAGAGGAAGGAAAGAGATTTGGAAGCATGTAGACTTCCTTACCGTGAACATCAGTCTCTTGTCCCATGCAACGGGGACACTGTCCCAACCACAGGGCTCACAGTCATGATAATTTCATAGCACCAGGCTGTCTCATGCACTAGTGAAGTGATGTTCTCCTAGTAACAAACAACGGGCCAGCCTATGGGGGGATTGCTCAGCCATTCCCTGGCAGGCAGGATACAGATGAACTCAGGAAGGCTCAGGGGAGTCTAGCAATAAGGACAAAAGAATCGGAGTGATTTGCTAATAGCAAAGGGCTAGATCCTGAGATCTTACTCCAACAAAATTGAACCCGAGTTTTCCTGAGTCAGACCTCAGGATCTGCCCCCAAATTAGCTGACTCCAAGGCTAATTAAGGACTATTATTATTACTATATTTATCATTTATGTCACACTAGCAGCACAATGGCCCCTGTCAGCAATAGGGCCCCGGTGCACTAGCCTCCAGCTGGTCCCTGCTCATCACCCTCAGGGCTAGCCCCAATTTCCCAGAAAGCTCCACACTTTTCCCTTGGTGAATCATGGAAGAATAGAAAGGTAAGGCTGGAAGGGACCTCAAGAGATCATCTACTCCAGCTCCTGGAGTCACCTTCTGACTCCTCCATCACACCTGGTCTTCCAGATGGATCGGAGGGAGCACAGTTTTAAAACATCCTGCTTGAACCTGTAACCAAGTGCCCCCCTGCAACTGAGGGTAGCTGCCTCCCTGGTGCACACCACCACCAGAGTCCTCATAGTCCTACTTGCACCAGTGCCCGTGGCTGCAATGCATGGGATCGTGTGCAGATAAGCAGCTGCGTGGAATTAGGAGTGATTTGGTGAACGAGTGGGAATGAGGGTCAGAGATTGTGAGTTTGTGTGCCCGCGCATGTGTGTGCGCGTTGTTTATGATTTGTGTAGTTTGTAGTTTCCTTTCCAGAGTTGTTTATTCATTGTTAGGATTAGTGCCGGGGTTTTCCCTATCTGCAGCCATTTCAGTCTGTACCTAACGCCCCATCTTTGCGGTTTGCACTTGCTGCAGTACTACTGCTGTTCATGCAATTCACTGACATACATAGTTTCCGGTATGCTGCACTGACGCAGATAAATTTGGGGAGGATTTTCTGTCAGGTGAAACGAAATGAAATGTTTTGTTCCAGATGAACCATCATCTCTGCAGCTGCCTGAGGGACTGCAGTGCCTCATGAGAACTGTAGTTCCAGATCCCTCCTGCTCCCATTCTCCTCTATCAGTCAAGTTCCCCAGGCAGACTACACCTCCCATGATGCACAGCAGTCCCTCTGTGTGGCTGAGCTGTCACAGGGCCTCCTAGGGGCCCCACCATGCACCGCAGTGGCTGAAGGACAGGGAGAGTAATGTCAACATTTCATAAATTGATACACTGAAACGAAACATTTCAACTTTTCCAGGCAGAATTTTACTGGACCTTTCTGCTCCGTGAAAAGTTTCCCTATTTTGACTTTTCGTCCAGATGCGGGACAAAACTAAGTATCGAAATATTGGAATTTCGACGGGATGGAAATTTTGATTTCCAATCAACTCTACTGCTGAACCTGCCCAATTAGTGTTATTTAGAGGTGGTGGCTTTTGTGTCGTCTACTCCCCAAATTAAAGTACCTTAAAGCGAATGAAATCTTCCACACAGCTTAAAAAGCAACATGGAAATAAAGAGAAGTGTTTCAATTCCTCTGGTGCATTAGCAGCCAGTATCCAAAAGGTAACCTTTACCAACAGCTGTTCTGTGAGACATACATTGTCAGCAGATCCGCCTCAAAAACGTCTTCGCCTCTCAAGTGAACAAACCGGAAAGATTATGAAGTGGGTAATCAAATAAAGGAAAGAAGCTACGGAATGAGAACGTCTGAACAATCAGAACATATTGTTTTTAAAAAAAATAGATGACTCCGACCGCTCCATCCGTAGCTTTGCTAGGCAGGGAGCTCATCTGAAATGCTCTGCCAGCCACTGAAGTGGATCTGTGAGCAGTGCATTATGAGGGGCAGTTCCTAGCTACGTTCAGCAATTGTTCTCTTTCCCTTCCATTATTCTGAGGCGTTGCGGTTTGTGTCAGGGCTGCAGCCAGTTAGTCTGCAGGACCCTTTTCTATTTAGGCTTGGAAGGATTCGGTTTTTATCGGTAAATGTCTGTGAACATCGATTTCACCAAACACACAACAACTGACAGAAAAATATTTCCATCAGTAATGATAAAAATCTACACATAAGCAAATTGAGAAAAGTGCTGCATGAGAACATAGAGTTTGATTTAAGAATATTTACTTTGTATATTTTGCCATGTGATGTTGACAATGGTTACAAGGTGATTTAATAGTTATAAGCCCTTTTGAATGTCAGTGTCTACTATCATTAAATAATTGTCTGATCCCCCCAGTGTTGACACCCCCCCCCAATTTCTCACAACTGTGAAAATTATTTTAAATTTTATCACTTTAGATAAAAGTAAAAATTGCTTTAAAATAAACATTGATATTAAGAACATAAGAATGGCCATACTGGGTCAGACCAAAGGTCCATCTAGCCCAGTATCCTGTCTTCCGACAGTGACCAATGCCAGGTGCTTCAGAGGCAATGAACAGAACAGGTAATCATCAAGTGGCTAATCGTGCACCTGGAACAGTGAATTCCAAATATTAAAATACCAGATGGCGTTATCGATCTGAACTGTTTGCAGATAATCCTGTCTGCCCAACTACGTTAATAGAGATATTCTGTGAACAAGTACAGATAACAACAGAGCCATAAAAATCCAGATCTTACCAAAGATTATTCCTGAACAGAAAAAAGGCCAAATTGGAAATGTGTGTGTATATTTTTATTACAATAATGCCTGGACACCCTGACCAAGTGCTGAGTCCCATTGTGCTAGACCTAGTGAGAGACTGTAAACTCTGCAGGGTATGTACTATCTACATAAATACGAACAGTGGGAAGGCACCCAGGCTCAGAAAGATGAAGAGACTTGCCCAAGGTTGCACAGCAAGTCAGTAGCAGAGTTGAGCTCAAACCCAGATCAACGGATTCCTTATCCAGTGCCCAATCCACTAGATTATATTGTCTCTCAATACCTTGCTTGTTTGGGCAGCCCTGTAATGCAATTCCTTAAATTCCTCCCTTGTTTGAAGTCAGCCAAACATTGCATGGCTTCCATTACACATGCTCCCCGTAGCACTGGGGATTTCCATTGGGAATGGATTTGCTTTTGCTTGGACAAATTATTTAACCTGAACCTCTTTTGCTTTAGCCTCCATCGTATTGGTTCGAGCCAGAAGGAAAGCACATTCCAACCAACTTCTAAAAAACTGCTGACCGGCTGCTTTATTGGGCTGAAGCCAGGAAGCGGAAGTGGAGATGGCAGCACAAGCCTGGGGGCGTTTGCTAATCGTGAGTTATGGCTTTCAAGGAGTAATACAAATATGTTTGATGACTTTATGGCAGCAGTTTGATTTTGATCCAGCATCTTGTGTTACATTTGCTAAATGCAATATATGCGACGCTTTGATGTTTGGTGGTTTGGAGACACGCTTAGGAAGTTACGTTGGGGGGGTCAAATGAAATGTTTTGTTATGACAAAATCTAAAATGTTTCTTTTGGGCTTTCTCCATTTTTAAACATTTTCTTGGGGGAGAGGGGAGGTTTTAATAACCTTAAAAGAAATTTGCAAACAAAAAGTCATTTTGAACCAAAAATTGAAACATTTCATTTTGAAAATGTCAAAAATTAACACTTCAAATTTTTTTTTTCAGATTTTTAAGTTCAGCAAAATCAGCACAAATTTGTGAAATCTTTTGGTTTTGCTAACTCTGTGTTTCTTGCTGAAAAAAAGTTTCAGCCAAAAAATGTCACCTGGCTGTCGTACACAGCAGTTTGTTAGCTCAGATTGACGTATTTCCTGGCCTACGGCGCTCCCAACCAAACGGCTTCAGCCTGGAAACACTTAAGCACATGAGTATCTTTACTCACATCTGTAATTCAACACAGTCCTCAAACTGTCCTCATTAGCTCATGCCTTTAGCTCTGGAGGGCCCTGGTTCCATCCCAGGATTCTTGGGTTTTACTCCTGGCCGCACAGGTAAATCACTTACCTGTTCTGTGCATCAGTTCCCCATCTGTGAGATGGTGATGATAATAATTCCTCTCCCTCACAGCATCTGTGGAGCTGGATTAATTTGTGCTTTTAAAGCACTTCGAATTCTTCCAATGGAAAACATTATAGAAGTGCAAAGTATTATCAGCATTAACCAAATGTAGAAAGTGACACGACCTGATGCTCAGCCTGTTCCAGAATGAGGGGAGAAAGTTTCCTCTCTGATCTCCAGCAAAAATGGATCCCAGTTTCCGACTGCCAATTTGGCTCCGGTTCTGTCTGCAGATTGAGAAACTGCCATCAACAAGAATTGAAACTCTACATGTGGGAAAATGTGCACTATAGATCTGCCTTTCTCTCACAACTCATCTGAGTACACCACAAGGAAATTAAGTAACTCGCCCCAGACCCCAGAGCAATTCAGTGGCTTGGTCGGAATTACTTCCCCCTGCCTCCAAACACTTTGATCTAACAACTAGGCCACAGCGTCGCCAAACAGTAACATTACATTAGCACTAATGCAGATGGCTCTGATGAACGCTCATCACTGGCCTGCGAGCTAGCTATGCATACACACTCTCTACCATTAGCTCATTCAGCACTGAGCTTTGAAACAGATTTTTTAATTTCTAAGATAAGATCCATTTTGTTTAAATTAAAAAAAAAAAATACAACCAACCTTTGGCTTTGAAAATTGCCATAAGGCATGGGTTTTAATAATGCATAAGCTAGCGGAGAAATAAGTGAGCACTTTTGCAGCCAAATGTAATATTTTTTAAAACAATCTCTCACTCTGGGGTTTCCTGATGCATTAGCAAAATAGGGAAAAGTTCACTTTGGAATTTCTTTTCTACCCAGCTTATTTCCATAAGCAAGCACAACGTTTTGGCTCTGAGACGCCTCAAGGAAAAAAATATATATTATGTCCAACGGCAACTTTGTTAAAGAGAAAGGATCCTATGTAACCACTGTAGGAAATATACCATTATTACTCATTGCAAAGCAGTCATGATCCTGAATTCTAAGGAAGTATTTGTTATTCACAAATATTTACACCATAGCTCTTACGCAAACAAATTTCAGTCCCTGGGGTCGATCGCAAGCTGTTCACTTCTACTATTTGTTGTTCGTGGTATGCGATTGGTCCCCTAAAGTCACATGATATTGTTTCTGCTTCCCGATGAAATAAACGTTTTTTGAGGATGAGAATGGTGTCTAAGGAATGCCGAATAATGCACTTTTTGGGACACATTTTTGGACCAATAAATGTTGGGGCTAAAAATTGCGAAATTTATTTACAAACCCATAAGAAAAAGACACTGCAAACGTAGAAAACAAAGTGACAATTTGGCTAGGATGCAGCTAGATGTGTTGGGTATTTCTATGCTTCCCGTCACCACAGTATGTAAGCACCTCTCGATGTTTCATGTATTTATCCCCACAACACCCCTGCAAGGAAGACCAGTGCTTTTATCCCCATTGTACAGATGGGGAACTGACGTACAGAGAGGTTAAGTGACTTCCCCACATAAGAAGCCTGTGACAGAGCAGGGAATTGAACCTGAATCTGTCTTCCACGTCCCAAGCTAGCTCGCTAACGATGGAAACATCCTTCCTACCTAATCCCTCATGCCAAAATTGCCATTAATCTTCAGTGATTATAAGATCTCCAACTAGAAATATTACACGCAAACACGTCAATTTCAATAAAATTTTGTTCTAAAAAATGCTCAAAATGTTTAGATTAGGTCCTTCTGAGAACGGAACATTTTGGTTTTTTCTCCAAACTGACTTTGCATTTTGAAATCTATTTAATTTTTCATGATTCTACACGATCATTTTTAAACGATTAAACCCTAATTGAAAAATACAAATAGGAAAGAGGAAAATTAAAAAAAAAATAAAAAATATATTTAAAAGTCTAAATGAAAATGAAATGTTGATTGAGCCTCAATGATTTTTCTTTCAGGGAATTTTGTTTTGCAGGAAATTTTGACTTTTTGTTCCAATTTGCAATTAAAAAAATTTGAAATGTCAAAATTTCCCATGGAATGAAAATTCCACGTTTCAATCCGATCTACTCCATAAATTTCCTCCTGGATTTTCAAAGGGAGGCGTAATAATGAATGCTCATTGAGGGTATTTGGAAAGGATTAGACCAACCCTGCAACACCAGATGTGCACCTTTATGCTGTTTAAATTCAGTTTACGGCAGCAATTTTTACACTGCATGATTGAAAACAAGCTCAGCCACTTGCCCTAGCCTGGGGAATTTTTTTTAAACCAATAGTTTAGCTTCTGTTTGATGAGTTTCCTAACTGAGAGTGTTATTCTTTTTTATACTCAGCAACTGCACAGACATATGAAATTAACAAATCCAGACTAGTGTTAAACTTCTATAAAGTAAAGATGACTCCAGCCAATGCGGTCACAGATCACGGAGAACTCACGTCAAAGCATGTTCAGGTCATTTTGATTAAT
Organism: Trachemys scripta elegans; assembly: GCF_013100865.1. Lineage (NCBI taxonomy): Eukaryota > Metazoa > Chordata > Testudines > Emydidae > Trachemys > Trachemys scripta. The sequence goes on along the minus strand of NC_048307.1, from coordinate 4,277,204 downwards.
ATTGCAGTAGCAACCCAAAAGGGCTACCCGCCATACACTCACATACGAAGAGACAGTCCCTGGCCCATAAAGCTTCCCATCTAAACAAGAGATGAAAGATGGGAGAGGAAAGACACAACACACAGAAGCAGAGCCATCAGTGTGACGATTGGCACATGCCTTGTGAGTTCATTTTTTCATTCCGACCCCTCAGAAAAGGGCAGCTGGGAATGGTTCCGACGTATGTCCCCACCAACAAAGATGTGGTTGGTTAATCGACATGCAAAACCGCCCAATGCAAACATGGAGAAATAAGGAAATGGCCTGTCGAGGAAACCACCCTGAACGTACCTAGACCCACACATCACACTAACCCCCCGTGCTAACAGAGTCCTCACTGCAGAATCTTTTCCACTTCCAACAAATACAGAAACACAATGCAGTCGCCATCCGGAGCTCTTGGCCATGCCTAGACAAGCCCTAATCACACCAGGTGGTTTCTTCAGGACTACACCTAGCAGTGGGGAAAGTATTAAGGGGAGACCCCTACGAGTTGACTGAGAAGTGGTCAGAGACTTCCAATCTCCTCCAATTCCAACTCCTGTCTTAGGGCCAGACTATGAGCCCTCCAACCCCCACCGGCGGGCAGATCTTCACATGGGGAATCCCATGTGTTTCATGGAGAGTAGCTGCCCACCAGCGGAAGATGGGGTGACAATCCAGCCCAGTCAGTTAAGCCACTGAGGCCTTCAGAGCTCGGACAGGTATGTGATAGAACAAGCCCCAGAAAGCTGAAACGGGGAGCCTGGTGCATGAAACTGAGTTTTATAGGAATATAAATTGATCCCATGGCTTGGCAACCTTTGGCAGGTTCAGAAGAAGTGCATCAGCCAACTGCGTGTGTACATCCCGGGCTGAAGAAGCTTTGCCTTTGCCAATAGTTCTGTATCCTGCAGACAAACGGCGAGCCGTCTAGTGTCACCACCCATCTATTTTTAGCAGCCAAGGAAAAGAGGCAAGAGTGGAACTGATGAGTTAAAAGTACCTCCCAGCCTCTCCCCATCTGGAGCGTTGGAGAAAGGACTGGCGCAAGTCCCCACGGGGCCCCCAGCAATGTTATTTAGTGTGAGATTGGCCTTTCCAAATGCAACACCAGGGTTTTCCTCACTAACTATATTAAACAGCATCGCATTCAATTAGCTTGGAATGAAGGAAAAAGGATGAATAAAAGCCAGGTTTCCAGAAGTTTAACTGCTACGTTTTCTTAGCTAGTCCTGCCACTTGTACGTATGGTACATTAGGGTTTTTCCTGCAGACCGAGGCTTCTTAGACTGCAAAGCTGGCACTCTCAATCGGAATGGATGCACACGTGTCTGCAGCTACCAGACCAAAAGACGGCCAAATAATCAACATAATTCATCACTGCCCCAGGCTTCCAGTTGGGCTGGGAGATCAATGCAGAACAATGACTATTAGTATTACTTATTGTTTGTATTACCATAGGGTCTAGGCATCCCAGTCACGGACCAGGACCCCACAGTGCTAGGAACTGTACAGACATAGAATAAAAAGATAGTCCCTGCCCCAAACAGCTTACAATCTAAGCATAAGACAAGAGACAGAGAGATGGAGAGACAGACAGACAGACAGGGGAGCACCAGGGAATGATGAGACAATATTAGTCAGCATGACAGGCTGTTGAGATTGACACCCGTGTAACTGAGAAAGGACTTCACCCCTTGTATTTAGCGGCAGGCTTACATTTGTTCCAAGCATCTCTCTCTAACTCAATCTAAAAGAGGGCTGAGGAAAGTTCCTACATTGCATTGGGCAAACTCACCACCTCCGTGATAGGTGGAGCATACATGTAGCCCAGGAACCGTATGAGAGAATCACCCCGAGGATGGGTATAAACGTGTTACTGCCAGCTACAGAAGGGGGCATTGTCAAACCCAGGGTTAAGCCATGAGATTGCCAGTGATCTGCTGCAGAGAAAAGGGGAACAAGGCAGAGTCCAAGAGTTGCAGGCACGGTGTGGAAAGCTGGATAACTAATCTGACAGGCCTGGTCCAGATGGGGGGTGTGAAAGGCTAGAGAACAGTTAGGGAGGAGATGGGACCACAGTCCTGCCCCAACTCTGCACTGACCCAACACAGATTATTATTGGTCTGAAAGTACCGAGGTGCACCAGGCTGAATCATCCTAAGGGATGATGTGGGGTTGTCCCTTTCTGGGGATGGAATCCAGACCAGTGAGGGGTTGTGTCCTGCCTGCCCTGTAACCCTGGGTGCCTGCAGGGCTTTGCTGTTGTGGCTCACAGCCAGGACACCAGACAAGCATGCACCGAGTGTCTGTGTGGTAAGCCGCTCTGGGTCGGCGTTCTGATTGCAGCAGCCTGTTTGTTACACCCCAGCCACATGCTGCTCTCCACCAGCCTTGGTTACCACCAACCAAATAACCCCATGTACTCCCAGCCCCAAATTTCCCCAAAACCGTGTGTTCTACTACATCCAGCCCTTCCCTGCACCTTTCAGAGGAATAATGAGGTTTGTTTGCTCCTTTAAAGAACCAATACCCAGCAGCTTGCCACATGAACTGGAGTTAACAATCACTTCAATTCAAACACAGCACTGGGTTGGTTTAGATTTATTAACAGCAGCACATAGGTTAAGTGATGCCAAGTAAAAGAAATAAAGGTGGAAAAGGTTACAAGCACCAAGTGAAAAATACCCATCTAAAGGTCTGAAACTTAATCTAGCAAGCAACAGCCTTTGTTTAAGATGATCTCTCACCAACCACTCTGCCCAGCATGGCTGACTTGCTCTTAGTCAGGACCTTTCACAGAACCACAGGCTGCTGGTTCCCCTTGTCCTATCCTAGGTGAAAGATAACTTGGGGTTCTTTGCCCCTTTCTTTTATAGTCCACTGAATCTCAGCAAAGGATTCCTCTTAAGCTTACCCACCCAAATAAAGTTCATTCAAGCTGTGAGTCTGGTGGGGAAAGAAGTTCCATGCAGGTTTCTTCCCCTGCTGGTGTTTGCTAAAATGCAAGTTGAGTTGTTCCTGTCCTCTCCAATGCAAATGAATGGCCACTTGACGTGTGATTGCTAATTGACTCCAATGACATCTGGCTGGAGGCGTTGGCCTGTCCTTTATCCGAGAGAAACCGGTTTACCCATTCCCTGGACTTGTCTGATGAACACACGTTAGTTCTACATTTCCTTCATATTTGTATGGTCCCCGGGGTGTTTATCAGACACACATCACACAAGAATATTAATGATCTGGGTTTTGTTAGTTTTCTAATGATACCTTACACGACACGTAGTTTATGACATTAATAAATTGAGATACTTTGAACTGGCCAGCTGAAACTCACTACCAGACACCAGTGAGCCCCGTGCCCTCTCCCACTGGGATGTTGCTAGGGTCCCCTGCACACTAACCCATGATTCTGTGTCCCCCGATGGATAGCAAGAACTCATCAAAGAGGGTATCACATAACTAAATGTTACTGACAAAGAGCTCACTTTCTGGGATGAATTTTCCACCGGATATTCATCCGGGCTAAAACCTGTGCAAAGTTTGGGGGATTCTGAATATTTCTCCCAATGTCTGGTGGGAATGACAAATGAGACGCCCCATCCCTGCCCCCAGGACAGAGCACAGCACACCCCGTGCCCCATATCCCCAAAGCAATTCCTTTCCTCTGCCTGGGAAGCTAGCCCACGGTCTAGGGGCCCTCGCAGTTAGAAGAGGTTGTGCTTTCTCAATGCTAGCTCTCCACCCAGCAGAGCTGGGTACTTGGGAAGAGGATGGGAGGTTGGGGGCGTTCTGAATGAAGGAAAGAACATTTTATTAAAAGCATTCATGAAGTTATTCCTCACACACTCCCCTGGAACGCCACGTGAGAGCGATTGTGGCTTTTTATCGGGCCAGCATTTACAGTGCCGGCTATTCATTCCCGGCTTTGCTGCCACTCTGAAGTAACTGGCAGAGCACATGCAGTTTCCATACGTTTGGAGTGCTGGGAGCGCAGCTGGCATGAGGGTCTAGCATGCTCCTGTTCCAGTTTGGCACAAGAGAGCTGCTTTCAGATATCAAGTTTTCCTGCCTGCCTGCAAGCGGGGAGCTCCAAAAGAGGAAGAGATTGGGTTGCTTCCCAAGCCTTTTTAATACTCCCCCTCCCTAAATTAACCTTGCGTTAGTACCCTTGTTTGGGGAATGTTTGACTTTGGCCTCAGTTTACAAAGACCTATAGGCAGCAGCATGCGCTGTAGAAAGGTGCTGGTTGTTCTCGTTCGGCCATCCTGCTGCCCCTCAAGAGAATCTTTCCAATGTATCTCAGATCGAAGCCTTAGGTGCCACTTTTCAGCTATGCAGGAGCTCCCTAAGGAGACCCAGCTCTGCTTACAGTTTAGCAAAGCCACCTCTGTGCGGAGAAGGGTCCCTGGCTATCCCTTCCTGCGGTGTAAAGCCAGGCACCGCCAGTTGGGCACAGGGTGATTGCGTGACTGTGCCACGCAATCTCAGTACTAAGGGAGTTAGCTACATGGGGGGGAGAAAGAGGGGAAGACTCTCTCGCAGGGCCGGCTCCAGGCACCAGCTTAACGAGCAGGTGCTTGGGGCGGCCAAGGGAGAGGGGCGGCAACTGCAGCAATTCGGGGGCGGCAGGTCCCTCACTCCCTCTAGGAGCGAATGAACTGCCGCCGCTAATCGCGGCTTTTTTTTTTTTTTTTTTTTGCTTGGGGCGGCAGAAATGCTGGAGCCGGCCCTGCTCTCTCGACCCAAACGTCTGTTCTGCCTGCAGGGATGTTAGGAATGAGATGTAGCTACCTGATCCAGCATGCTGACTCTGATCAGGGGATCTGAGTTCCACTCGCCTACATTTTCACAGCACCTGTCCACCCCGTCTGCTTCCTTGAAAGTGCACTCGCATTGCTCTCCCCACAAATGTTCTAGGGGGCAAAGGGAGAACGGACTTTAGTGGAGTTGTGCTGACTTGCACTGGTGATCAGTTTAGCCCCATGTGCTCATTACACGTTGCATAAGTAGCTCTGCCCATGGTCCCCACTAACTCCTAAGTTCCCTCTTAATGGGGCTAGGTCTTCGTTCAGAGCAAACTCCCATTGAAGTCACCAAAGTGGGTGGGAAGGCACAATGGGTGCATTCCCTCTCTGCACCTGGGAAACTCTGGGTGGCGTGGTGCCTCCTGGACGCATACAGGCTACAGCTCCTGCATAGATTTGGTGCCACTTTTCAGCTATGCAGGAGCCCAAACTAAGAGGGGTATGTGTATCAGTCGCCATCGTGGCCAACAGCTCAGGGATCAAACCAGGCACCTCCAGACCTCAAAGCATGAGCTGCTCCAGCGTGAGCTAAAGCTCCTCACTGGGACTAACACTCATATCCTCTGCAGTTTGGGCTCAGAGAGGAACCTGTAACCAACCCTCACCAGGGGGTTACTTGTGCTGGCCTCTGCAGAAGGCTGAATTTTATCCTTCCTGTGTGCGTTTAGGGCATTGCACGAAACAGAACCAGAGCTGGGTTCTTTCACGGGAGGCTTTTTGGTCATGGGGCCGCACCCTTCATTCCATTCCACTTGGATCTGGAGACTGACTCGGGCAAAAGCAGCAAGCCAGATTCTGCCGTGCCAATCTCAGTGAGAACACGAGTGGCCCAGGCATTTCTATTTCTAATATGCACCCAGGGCCTGATGTGTGGGGAAAGTTTCCATTAACTTTAATAAGAATTGGAAGAGGCCCTTGGAGCCTGCTTGCAGCACTGTTTTCATCGATCCTTGGAGCAGCAGACTGTTGGTTGAGTGATGGTCTGCGTTGCAGAAGGAAGCCAAAATGTCTTTGAAGCTCCGCACCTCTATTAAAGAGCTCACTGGCACACCTTCAGCCTGCTGCTGCTTTTTGCTCAATAAGATAAGCAGGCAATATACGGTTAATTACGTTCACAAATCCGTCATAAGATTTGCCAAGCTGTTTTACAGAGCTGCTCTGCGTAGACTTGCTGAAGAATTTATGCTGTTCTCCGGTGCTTTCCTGGGATGTCATTGGTATTTTTGTACAGGAAAATGATGCTTTCCATGTGCTGCTAACAGACATAAAAATATCACTCAACAGACACAGACTTAAGAGCTAAATTAATCCCTCTGCTTAACGTGCAATAAAATGTTTATTATCAAGCAAAAAAAGCTGGTGATTCTGTCATCTCGGAAGGGACCATGTTAAACCGAAACACCACTTTTCTAAATCCCTGAATCACAGAATGGCATTTCGATGACCTGAGCACAGGAACTCAAGGTTCTAAAACGTAATGGTTCAAATTTATTTTATGTGCTCTAACTGTGCTCCTTAAAAAGGAGAGGAAACCCATAAGAGTTGGTAACAAGCAGAGGTGGTGGGTAATAACCATGCATTAGCACTCGTTTCTTTAAAGCTGGCCATACGAATGGAGGAATGGTTTGACCATCTGGAACTGTAAAAATCTTATTTTAAAAACTTCTTATAGCAGGTGAAGTGCAAATAAAAAAAAATACTTCGTCCACAAATACACTGGAGACCAAACACTGTAAAAGAGATCCGAATTTGCCACCTTTTACAGCACATTGGACGTGGGTGGTCGGAAAAGTTCATGGACTCATATTTAAAACATTCACTCCGCAAAACAAGTGCCTTTTCCTTTGCAGCAAGGAATAGAAGGCACAACCTCTACCCAAGGGCCTACTGGAAATATGGGCCCAAATCCCAGTGAAGTGAACTGAAAGGGTCCCCTCCATGCTGGAGTCCCCTGCTCGGAGCCATTTCCACCTGCGCAATGTGGGTATAAAATGCTGCTACCAACGTGAGTGAAGTATTTTGACTTTAAAGCATTTTATACCCACTTTGCAGAGGTGGGAATGACAGCAGAGTAAGGGGCTATCGGCCAGGGACAAGAGACCCCAAAGAATAGCTGCCGTTGCAGACAATCACCACCACTCTGGTTCCTGCTCAGAGCCAGGTTGACAGTAGCCCCGGGCTCAGAGGCAGGGCAGAGTGGGGGTGGGCCACAGATAGGGAGCATGTAGGGGACAGGGCCATGGTGAACCAGTTCCCCAACCATTCTGCACCCCACAAGACAGGGACCCACTGGCACCCCTCTCTCACTAGCAGAGAGATGACTGTTCCACAAAGCACAATCCCTGGGGAAAGCAAGATCTTCAGTGAGCCAAAGGCATTGGACACTTTTCCAATTGTTTGTGTAGTCTTGCGTCCAAGAGCTTAACTATCCACACAAGCTGCACCAGTTCCAAAAGCGAGCTAGTGAAACCAGTGAAACCCCTGACATATACAAGGCTGGCTTGCACCTGGCAAAACCGACATAAGCCAGGTTTACACTGAACCGAGAGTCAATGTACAATGAAGCACCAATTTAACGAACTCAGTTTAAAGTCGCTCCTTTCGTTAATTCAGAGCCACCACCGGCCCAGACCAGGTCACAGATGGAAGAGTATATTCTTGCCGTTATTTTCGGTGTCCAGTCGCGCCCCCATTTTGGGATCACGTCGGAAACGCCTCTCACCGCCGTCTCCATAGTTAATTGTGAGACGCATCATCTTCCTCTGCAGCTTCAGCACACAAATTCCCAGCTACTGCGAGATAATGACACTATTTCACATTTTCATTAACTCCCTAATACTTTCTCCTAAATTACGTCCGTTAGTTATTGACAACCCCGCTCTCCGTCCATGTCTAGATGAAACTGGCAAATGAAAAGCCAGGCTCCACTTTAGCGAAAGCACTGGAAACTTTTAATTAAATTTACAGTTAATTCTTATTGACCTTAAGAGGCTCTCTTTGGAATGCTAAGCATGGCCTACAGGTACAAGGTGAGAGATTCAAATGACGGCGCACTCAGGCAGGCTTCGAAGGGATTTATATTTCAAGTGGAGAGCTAATGCCTGGGAGGGAGAATAAAACATTTCTGCCTCTCTATTAAGCTGATACATTTTGATCGTTATTCAATATTAAAGTGACTGGCATTGGGTGGGCATCAGAGACGGGATATCCTAGATGGGGGCATTCAACATATCAAACTGCTAACATTTAGAAAACCTCAGAGGTACGGAAAACGTCACTGGCCCTGTGGTCTCCCAGGAGTGATTTATCTTTTCGTTCTCTAAAGTTTTCCTTTCCTTGCGCCTTTGGCAACCTAACCTGCTTTCCTTGTCCCCACCCCTTGCGGCACGACTGTTCATGGCAGTTGCTTACAGGCTAGGGGTTTCATCCCATTGGCTCAGTGAGGGGATCCAGGCCTCTAGGTTCCCTGGCTCCGCGTTTTCTGTTCCTGGCAAGTGACAAGTCTCAATCTTGTACTTCCAACCCCAAAATAGAAACATGCGCAGACCCAATGGGCAGGGAGCTCATTTCGCTGCTCCCTCCATTCCACAGCAAGCCTGGGTCAGAGCCACAAATGGCTTATATACCAGTCATCGCAATTCCACAGCAAATCTGGGCTGCTATGCAAGCTTCCGAGGGTGCAAAGCCAAAGATGCTTACTCCTCTTCTGGGATCTGTGTATGGAGAGGAACCTCTGTGCGTGGATCTCCACACCCTCCGTGGCATCCTCCAGCCTGTTCCTGTAGGGGCAGAGGGCTCTCCAGATGGGCCAGTGGATCTGTGTTAGGGGGTGGGAAGGAGGCCTGAGGACCAGCAAGAGTAGAACACACGCTGCATCATGGGGAAACTGTCCCCCATAGCGGGTCCCAAGGACCCAGCTTTACTGGAGTGGGAGAGTGGCCCCGTGCTGGTGGCCATGTGTCTGATCTATGATCAGAGTGGATCTTAGTAGGGGGATCCTTAAGATTTGGGGCCCAAACCCCCTGCTTCTTTTTTTGTGCTTCATTAAATGAAAGACTAATAAGAAACATCCAGATTTTTGCCACTCTCTTCATCGTTGCCCCCCCCCCAGAGTAAAATACCGTCCCCCTAAAGAGCCTGAAGCATTGAACACTGGAAGCTACAGGCCTCTGCACCATCCTGGTGCTACCATACCTGGGGAGAGCAATGGAAATCTGGCACGTCTGCATTGTTTGTGCTTCAATGGACTTTGATCTAATTGGTCCCAGCCCAGGAGAGGAGTTTCAGCGACTGCTTCTCAAAGACTGCCTTTGATTCTTCAAATTCACTCCTCATGTTTTCCCTCCCACGTGGGAGCCCGGGAGCAGGTGCCTGACATGCACAAAACAGGACTGTGCCTGCGTCTGCTGGCGAGACGGGGCAGGGAGAAGGAAGTGGTTAGGATCAAACGAAAGGCTGCTCAGAGCTTGGCCACGAAGTCAGAGTGAATCCAAGCCCTTGCTGGAGGAAAAATGGCAGGATCACCTTCTCCTTTCTCCATTGTTTTATGCATCCAGGCACGTCTGGACGGCAGCAAAAGTATCTTGAGAGCAGCACCCCTTTCGAAGATGCCCCAAATCAGGACGTGCAGAAGCCTTGTGAGAAAGCCAGTCCTCAGGAGAGTTGGAGACTGATTGTGCAGACTCAGAAGGATGGGATGAACATCTGAACCAGAACATCAAACCCTCTGAGGGTAACCCATGACTTAGTGAAAGACGTATTGGCTCCAGTAAATCCAAATGACAACCAGGTTCTACCATTTCAGTGTCCATTTCGATCTAATCTACCGAGCTAACCTGCTCCTGGTGCCCAGCCCAATGGAGCCCTTGTCTAGTGCCGTCTAGGCACTACCACAATATAAGAAGTTCCCTATCTCTCCAACAACCCTAACATCCTAATCCAAATCCTGTCAGGCTATCGGTATAAAGGGGAAAGCACTCATGAGTTCAGCTAAGTATTTATTTGTCTGGCATCTGGGAAATACTAGTATTCAAAGTGCTAAAAAGGAGTCACCAATGGTCCAGAAGGAGGAACCTAAACATAGACAATAGAAAGCCAGGGCCATCTCCATGTAAACGCTCTCGTACATTCAGAACATGCTTGTTCACTTTGAGGCTGCATAATTGCTCCCGTACCATGTCAGCCTCTGCCTGTGAAACGAAACATGACCCTGGACTTCAATTATCAGTCACTGAGAGGTGGAGCTAACAAGCTCATGTCTTTAACGGTCTCTAATTGCTATCGGCCGAGAAGTATTTCGGAGGCCCAGCGAAGATTCACCTTGCTGGTCATTTCGGAGGGCACATATATTGGATTAAAACGGAAATTTCAGATGAAGACTGCACTTCCAAAATGCCTTGTGAGATTAATTACATCTTGCGTTTAGGTAATGAAGTGTAATAAGTCTAACTCTGATAAAAATGCGTGCATAGCGGCATTAAATACAAATCACCAGCTATGACTGATAGGTCACCTCAGAAGAATTCAAAAGCCTGGGTAGAGATAACCGTCCAGCGTTAATTGGTTCAGGATTCCTGGAATCTAGGATGATTTTGTTGCAGAATGTGGTGGGGCGGCTTCCCCACACAGGCAGAAGCAGGGTTAAAGCAGCCTTGGGGAGGCTGCACAGAACCCAGCCAATCAGAAGAAGGCTTACTGAGCCAGTCAATAGGGAGAAGGCTTAGTGGAGCAGCCAATCAGGGCCAGGCTGGCCCATATAAGAAGGGCTGCTGAGCAGAACAGAGGGAGGAGGCCTGGCTGCCCTGTAGGAGGGTTGAGTGAGACAGCAGCACGGACAGAGCAGTGCTGGGGCAGGATCAGGGTAGCAAGAGGGAGCCAGACTGAGGCCCTGATACAAGGGCGGAGAAGGTGCTAGCACTGCGGGGAAGTGGCCCAGGGAAACAGACGGCAGAGTAGGAGGAGGGGCAGTACGTGGCTGCTGGCTAGAGGGTCCCTGGGCTGGCACCCGGGGTAGCGGGCGGGCCTGGGTCCCCCATCTTTCCCCCCGCCCCTCTTGCCACCGAGGGAAGTGGCCAGTGCATGGCCTGCAGTTTGCTACCGAGGCGAGTGGCTAGACCAGAGACTGCAGTTTGCCACCAAGGCAAGTGGTTGGACTGAGGACTGTCGGGTCCCCCGGAAGGGGGGAGAGAACCGAGTGGGGCACAGTGGAGGGCTGTGTCCAGAAGAGGACGCTGCAGTCCGGGGAGCAACGTGGGTCCTAGAGGTGGAGGCGAGAGTGACGACGGGCGAGACACCTCAAGACAAGGGCGCTCTGGCGAAGCAAGAGCTAATTCCCAGGACGGCCAGCAGGAGGCGCTGCGGTGGTGAGTTGAACCCCAGCACGCAGAGGAAGGAGTTCCCCTGATAACACGATGAGACCATCACATCATGGAAGCAGCTGTTTAAGGGAGGATGAACTCACTGACAAGTAGAACAGGAGTACTTGTGGCACCTTAGAGACTAACAAATTTATTTGAGCATAAGCTTTCGTGGGCTACATCCCACTTCTTTGAGCCAGAGCCTCCTACCCGATAGGACGTACAGAAGCAAAATACAGCACGTCTAGAAGTCAGAAAGCAGTTATCACAACACCAGTGACTGGGGGCCTACTTGGACTGTCAGCATCTTATAAGCAGTGACACCAGTAAAGACCCAGTAAAATCTGGCCAGTAGACTGGGGCTAAGGCCCCTGCTGTTGGGAAATATCCCGGGACCTCTAGGTTATGACTCATTCCAAAGTGCAATTTAAACTGCTGTTAATCTTCTGACTCTCCCCCCATCCTAGCCTGCAATGTGGGCTTGCTGCATGTGCTTTACATGGCTGTTATTTGCCAGCCCCAGAGGGCAGTGACTTTCAAAGGAGATTTTATCAACTAATATTTGCACAGTGTTTTCAGGTTCTGGAATGAAACATCTGATAGAAGAGCAAAACAGAATTATTATTTGACACAAAGCAGGGGAAAACCCTTCGTCCCATTGAGCTGGGTGCCATCACAGACATTTAGCAACATGGGGATGGCACGGTGGTCACAACTCCAGACCCCTGTTGCCTCCCCACTGGTCGACAATCCATGATCTGAGGTTCCTTTCTCCTTGGAGGTAAAGGGCTTCCATCCATTGTATTGTCTCTTTCTTCCCCCATGCCCAACGTCAGGAGCTGTACGCACTCCGATACCACGGTGATGGATGAGGTGTAAGAACCTGAACAGAACGCAGATGAGGCGATCCAATCTACAAGGGTTTACATGATGCCTATGTGTCAGACCTGGCACCACGTGATCCAAAATTCCCCTAAGTCTAGCCCACTGGAGGCAGATTCATATAAAATAAGCCTCATGCTCTTTGCTTGTTTGTCTGCAGGTGCCTTTGTGGCGAAGGTCCCATGAGCGGATTTACTATTTAAAATAGGGGGAGCACAATTTATTCCTTTACAAATGTCAGGAAATAGTTTTAGGGAGGCCAGAGGTCCAGCTTCATGACAAGGCGGGATTGATTTCACATCACCAAGTCTCATTACAGCGAGAATGCATGTTGCTGGTTGGGACGGCTTTCTCGGAGCATGCGCCATTGAAGAGCGTAAACATGGATTTCCCGCCTTCCCCTGCAAAGTGAAAATGTCATTTGCCTGGAAAGCGCCCAGCCCGCCTGGGGCACTAACCAACGTCCTAATGGCACAATAAGGGGATAGAGACGTTTGCGGCTCCAGCCCTCTGCTCTTCCAACCACAGTGCACTAGGCGCTCGCGAGGGTTATTGTTTGTGCATGCCCTGCCCAGCACAAGGGGACCTCGTCACCAGAGTTCGCAGACATTTTCCCAGAAGGGGAGATCCTCAGCTGGTCTAAAGCAGTGTCACTTCACTGAAGTAACAGGAGCCACACTGATTTATACCAGCTAAGGAGGCTCTCCACCACTAACATGCCTGGACTGTAAGCTCTTTGAAGCGATAATCACTTTTTGATTGAGTTTGTACAGCCCCTAGCGCATGGGCTTCATGTCCCTGACAGAGACTCCTAGGAGCTACTGTAACACAAATAAATAATAAATCAAGATGCTCGATGGGTTAGCTAATCTCAGCCTGTCTCATAGCGGTTTGGCAAACAAGGGCTGAGGTGGTTGGCACAGCTGGTAAGCTGGTAACCTTCCCTCCCATCTCATTCCCCTCCACCCCCCCAGGATCATCTTTCTCCTTCCCACAGGACATCTACAGTATGAAGGGCCTTGGGCCTCGCTGGATGGGAGGAAATGGCTCATCCAACTTGACCCTCCTAGTTCCGTTCACCGGCTCCCTTTGTAAACTGACCCTATGGGGTTCCCGCAGCCTAATTCGTAACCCAATGCAGCAGGAATCTGGTCCATCTGCCCACCCATTGTTCCTCTTCTAGCCCTTGTGAACGGAACCAACTCCTGCTGGTTCACTTGGAAAGTCAAACTGGTTGAACCACCTCCTGCTATCCAACAAGGCCCAGAACCTTTCTTACCGTAGATGTCTTGGTGGGCGCGGGAGGGGAATGAGATGGGAGGCAGGGTTAGCAGAACTAATTTGCCGAACTGCTACGAGATGGGCCTGAGCTAAATGAACCTGGCTACCATCTTGGCACTGGTACAGCAGCCAGCCTCGAAGGACCTAGGCGAAACACTGCCCTGCAAAAAAAACCAACAACCCAGCATTAACTCTTTGAGATTCACCTAGCTGAGGGAGCCCGCCAGCTCTCTCTCTCCTTAGCAGGAGCTGGTTAACTGCGTGTGGCCCATTATTGACCTGGCTGACGGTCCAGGTGTGGGTTACGTTTTACAGGGAAATGAGGGTTGCAGATATATGGGAAGGAGATTACACACTAACCAATCCCAATACAAACCTACTGTCCAGCTCCTGAGTGCAGCCCTCACTCAGGCAATGGGAGTTTTGTCTATTAGTGAATGGCCCAGTCTCGTTTTAAAGGTGCCACACAATGGCGTGGCCACCACTTCCCTGGGGAAGATTAACAGGCCTGTCAGGAAGTTTTACAGAATATTCTGACTAGATTTCCCCTCCCTCTCAGTTAAACTCCCTTTTATTATGCTCAAAATTCCCCTCCTTTCTCGGGTGTTCATACTCTTCAAATATTTGCAGACAGACAGTTATCCTGTCTCGCTCCTTCCCTGCCCCCTGCTTAATCACGGCTTAGCCAAGCTGGACGTATTTAGCTCTTGATATCTCTCCTCATAAATCAGGCTCTAACCTTTCCCACTGCTCTTCCCTGAAATCCCTTTTCAGCCATCACCTTGCAACACTCCAGGATAGAAACCCAAACACCAGGTGGACCACAGACACCTTTCCCAGGTGGGGCTGCTTCTTTACTTGACAAACGTTATCCTAAGCATTGCACGCGGCGTTTACCACGGCCCCAAACGTTTACCCAGAATCCCCCTCAGGGCATGGGAGCTGCCTCCTCCATGCCTGTCAGACATGCCCTAAAGAATCTCTCTCCGCTATAGAGCACAACCATTGATGTGTGTGCTAGAGGCATCTTCCATTAGCCGCATCTCTTCCTGAGCAGACCTGACAATTGCAAGTGTCCTAGGACCTGCCTTGTCACCAGACACCGGCGATAAGGGAAGATCTCTCCAATCCACAGGTGTCGTCCTCCCCCTCTGTCACCTAGGGAAATCTGCCCTGCCTCTACCAGACTGTTCTCCTCACTGCCTTGTAAGCTATCTGGTTGGGATCTGAGATATATCCTCTTCCAGTTACCATACTGCTGGTGTTGGGCAACTGTACAAGAGCCTTCACAAGCACCTCTGCATCAGTAGGTTTTAATGAAGAGCAAGGCCGTCTCAAACAGCATCTGTGCAATGTTGGTTTGTTGATGGAGGACACAACGGTTGTATTAGAAGCGCCAAAGGCCAGAGTCTGATCTTAAAAATACTTCTGCACATGTAAATGAAATTATTATAACTACACCACAGCAGCGTCTCTTCATCTGAGGATCTCAGAGCAAGTTAAGCAATCCCCACAGAAGCTACAAAATGGAAATAAAGTGCCCATTTTAGGGACAGGGAAAGTGAGGAAGAAGGACGGGCTGATTTCCAAGTTAACTTGTCTGGAGGTATGTGCCTATGTCCTGCACTATTCCCCAGGTTTTAGGGCCGGAGTTATTTAGGCACCTAAAGATGCAAATAGGAACCTAATTCTCTTGGTGCCCAACTGCCACTGATACCAAAGGGAGTTAGGTACCTATTTGGCTAGGCACCTATCTGTATTTTTAGGTGCCTAAATACCTTTGTAAATCTAGCTCTTGACCCTTTGCAGTCCTACTGGATGGAAGGGGCAGGAGAAATGGACAGCACCATTATTGGTATTATATGGACTTAATATGGAGAGTTTCTTGATCTCATCCAAAGAAGTTATGGGGTAGGACGCTGCGTAAAACACGTCCCTAATGTAAAGGTGCTGTTCAAGGGGAGCGAGGCTGCCCAATGTTCAGGACTAATAGCAGAGTGCTCCTGGGAGGAGAAAGACCCAGCTTCCTATGAAACTGTCATGGGACAAAGTGGGCAGGCAGCTCCGCTGCCGACTTCCCACAGGATCAGCAAAACACGACCTACGGCACAACACATGGCATTTTCAGAAGTCCTGGGCATCTGGCCGAGGACTTTATTACACTCACTGGGAGCGGCAGGTGCTCAGCACCTCTGAAAATCAGACTCACTGTTGAGATCTATGATTTGGAGCAGGGGAGGGGGAAATCAGAAGAGAGAGTTCCAGGGAGTTTGAATTAAAATGAAAACATTGCCAGATGGTAACAGCTTCTACACAAGACGCTGGCTCCCAGCGACGGATGCAGAGTTTCCCAAAAGTCTCCGATCCATAAACTGGGCCACAACAAAACCACGCATCCAAGTACTTTAAGGAACCCCATCTCTGTAGTATCTGAGCATCTCAGAATCTGTAAGGTATTCATCTTCACGGTGCCCCAAGGAGGTAAGACAGTGCTACTATCTTCATTTTACAGATGGGAAACTGAGGAACAGATCCTCAAAGGTAGTGATTGCAATGGGAGTTAGGAGCCTAAATACCTTTGAGGATCTGGGCCAGAGAGTCTAAGTGACTAGCCCAAAGATATCCAGGAAGCCCCTGTCAGAGCAGAGAATTGAATGGGGATCTCTTGAGTCCCATACTACCGCCCTAACCACTGGTCACACTGCTCAGTGTGTTTCTCAAAGCTCCAGTTCCTGGAGTCAGGTGGATACGGGGATTTGCAGGTTTCATTTAACAGAGTAAGTTTCCAGCCTTTGCAGTGGTGGAGAACAGCTTGGGAGTGTGACCGGAGTGCACCCTATAGGGCAAAGACCAGGTCAATTAAAAAAACCACCACTTTTATTTTTTACAAAATCTTTTTTTAAGCCACTCTCCAGATTTTTAGGGGCCTGGCTCATGACTTTTTTTTAACCCTTGAAGTTGGCCGTGTTGCCATTCTCCCAGCCCCAGGGCCAAAAATCTGCTTCACCTGCTTCTTGCTAATGCCATGGAATCAAGTATTATATTACAAAATCCAGCACTAACATGACATTGCTAGGGGTCAGGTCACAAGAGGACAGAGGATGGGGCTCAAGGCACTAAATGGTTATCACTGGGACCACCACTCCCCAGCTACTGTGAAACCAGGGCATGGGATCAGGTCAAACACTCTGGCCATCTCTCACCAGTGTGGGAGAGTGGATGAAAGGCCATTCTTTGTGCCGGGGCCTCAGCTCTAGCATTCTCTCTCGGTCCAGGTTTGGTAGCTCTTGGGATGTGGTGCAAGATGTATCTGCACAATCTGGTCTCAAGTGACTTGATTTATGGAGCTCTTTAAATCAGAAGCAGCAATATCGTACCACAGGTCAGATGTAAGTGAAGAAAGATGAAGCCAACTCCTCACTAGAAGGGCAAACTTCTTTGAGAACCGTAGAACTGGGTGAGTCATTCGCAATTCATTTCTACAGGGAATGTGACCTCTTTTCCTACTTGCAAATTTCCTGCAAACAGATCTGAATTTGCTCAGATTTGTTCCTCAGTTGCGGTCCAAACCCTTCCAATGAGTAACCATCACAGGGCTCACAGACAGCCCTGAACGAGCACCGTTGGGATGGCACGTGTAAGCCACATGGCCGGTTTCTGTTCTCCGCTTGGGTGAGCACGACTGTTAGCCTCTGATCTGAAGGGGCAGAGTGGTCTAGCAGAGAGCACTAGACTAGAATTGAAGAGACTTGGGTTCTAACCCCAGCCCTGCCACTGACCTACTGTGTGTCCCTGAGCAAGTCCCTCCCTGTGTGTCTTTCCCCTCTCTCTATTCATGCTGTAAGCTCTTGGGACAGAAGCTGGCTCTCAATCTGTGGTTACGTCTACACTGCAGTTAGATGCCCAAGCCGACTGACTCAGGCACATGGGGCTAGGGCTGTTTAATTGCAGTGTAGACATTCAGGCTCAGCCTGTGGCCTGAGCTCTGGGACCCTCCCACCCCACAGGATCTTAGAGCCCCTTAGCCTGACCCAGCTGGCACAGGCCAGCCGCAGGGGTCTAACGACAGTGTAGAGACACCCTGGGCGTGTACAGCTCCCAGCACGTCAGGGCCTACAGATGCCATCCAAATACAAATAATAATAAATGAAGGTGCAGGCACACAGGGTTATAAATTCAAACTATGCTGGGTGTGCCACCGTCCCCATTGAAGTCCAGTGTTTCCCATAACCATTACTGCCAGTAAGCCCATTTGTTAGATTATTTATTTCTTCACCTCTTTAAAAATACAGCCGTAGGCGGCCATCCAATGCTCCGGGTGCCTCGTCCCTAGATTAAAATCACAACCATAAACAAAGGATACCCATATATGGGTCCACCTCAGCCCACACCTGCCTCAGCGGCTGGGAGGTGCTTTCCCGTTTGGGTAGACAGGCGAGCTAGCTTTGGAGCGAGCATGCTAAAAACAGCGGCGTGGCCATTGCAGCGGAGGCTAGCCGCCAGGATACGGACCCAGCGAGCCCAGGTGGGTTTGTACTCAGGCAGCGAGCCCCAGCTTCCACCCGTGCCCCCCCAGCTACATTGCTATTGGTAGTGCTCGAGCTGGTGTGTAGACCTACCCAAAGTTGTTAGGAAACCAGGGAAGAAACTGTGCGTCATCATAAAAACGCCACAAAAGCAAGCAAAAGGCAATGGGATTTATCCTGGGGGCTGATACGGTTGAAAGATTTCTCCAGTGCTAAAGAAAGAGTCACCCTTTTAAGCCAGTGAGCTGGGAAGCCGATGGCATCGCTGTGGGGACAAGACTCCCAGCAAGGCCAACACAGATTAATTTCCCCTTTCCTTTGCGCCCCTTCCCCTCCCCTCCTCAGTTCACTCAGGCGGCCCCTAGAATAACAGGGGCGATGCTCTGAATTGAGTCCAGCCACAATTAGGCTGGGAGTGCCTCTTTCAAAGGCAGCGTGACAGGCTGCCCCAGGAACAGAGCTTAAGGGGGACAGAACCTTTTTTGTGTAAATGTAAAACAGTTTGGAACCAGGAAAGGGGGCCGAGGGCTGGTACAGATTTATCCGCTCACACCAGACATACAGTACCACCCATCTCTGCATATGAATCACAATAACAGGCTTATCTGCCGCAAAGTTGAGACAAGGCAGCCTTTGTGAGAGCGGAAAGCCACTGCTATGAAGTTATTACATTGAAGATATACCAGCCTTTTTCTTTGGGGGGGGGGGGCATGGTTTGAGGGAGCACCGAAATAGCAGCACCTAGACTGAAAATAAGGGGCCAGACCAGAGCTGGGGTAACCCCATACTATCGCAGATGGAGTTACATGGTGGATGAGCATGACCCAAATGGGGTGTTTTTGTTCCTGACTTGGGAACAGACGGAAAGAAGCGCTTGAAATTCCTGGTTCGCAACAACGTGGCCGGTCTCCGGAAGCAGAAATGCCACCTCTGTCCACAGCCCCCGTTCCCACCAAGGCCCTGCAGCATGCTGGAGCCACTTCCAAATGCTCAGCAGTTGCGCCAGGCGCCCCCCCCCCCCCCAGAAGCGCCTATTGGAGAAGCACGTCAGAGCTTCTGTTGAATCTCTAATGTCCCTCCTTGCCTTCCCACACGCAAGGCAGGGGAGCATTAGCGCTCCAGCAAGCTGCCTGGGAGCAAATTAGGCTAAGTTCCTTTTGGCAACAGGAAACCTTTTTACTTCTAATTACTTTAATCTTCACCCTTCTTCCCCCCGCCCCCCGGTTCAGAGAATCCAGCATTTCACTTCAAGTGACTCACAAAGGCAGCCACTGGGCCCTCCGGGCACGTCCATTCCTCAATCTATTATTTTTGATTCAAAAAGCGTGCAAATGAGGCTGTGGGTTTCCAATCAGGCCTGGCCATGAGCTAATTGCCTTTAAGAAGGGAAACCTGAATATGCTAATGGAGGCAATAACGAAGCGATGATGCCCCTGGAATGAAAGCCAGCCCCCCGGCTCAACAATCCGCTGACTTTGAGACCCATCAATTAACAACGAGGACAATTTCTTAATGCTCTTTCCCCACACATGTACGCTGCCCTTTGCGCTTAATTACAGTTTGATACAAGAATATCCAAGGTCTGGGTGGGGGAACGATCCCCCCCACCACCCATATATTTGCTGCTTGAAGGAACATGGTCCATGCTCCGGAGCTTTGACAGCACAAAGCACCTCCTGCTGTCTCCAAAGCAAGGAGCGGATGGGCCAGGGATTGGTGCGGAGTCATGGAGCCTTTCGCTCTTGAGGTCACCGGTTTGAATCCGGTTGGGCAGTGGTCAAGCCTGGTGGTGTGTGTGAAATGGAGCAGCCGGGTCTGAGACTAGTTCCTAGTGGGCAAATGTCTGTCTGGCACCCGAAACACACCCCTGCTAACTGTCAGCAGCAAAGGATGGACCAGGGAAACTGAACTCTCCCCTACAGGGGTTGCCCATCCAACGTAGGGCTGAGGTACATGAAGACGGGCTGGTGGGACAGGGGAAGAGAGCCCAAGGTTACCGTCTAAACCCTGGTTCTGCTGCAAGGCACAGAGAGAGTCAAACCGTTTCCCTTGCTCACTTTGGGCCTGCAAACAGCAGGATTTAGCCCAGTACAGACACATCCTCCTGGATGCAGAGTTAAGTGAGTTTGGCCTGCAGTGTTCTCAAGTCAATGATCCCAGCGGGGGTCATGACCCGGAAGCTGCCTCCAATAACTCACTGTTCAGAGAGTTCAGGCAGGGGTTGTGGGCCAGAAAGCTTCCAGTTTCCCTTTGCCATCTATTTACCTTTAAGACCTGGAGGGATTTGGAGTGACGGAGAGGACAGAATCCTGACTCAGAGCCAATATTAACATTTCCATTTGGAGTAATTTCCACTTTAATCAGTTCTCTGACGCCCAGTTATTAACCTTAGATAAGAGCTGAGCCGATTTCTGACACCGCCGCAGCCACTTCGGATTTTCAAAAAGTTAATTGGTGTCATCTGCCAAACACGACAGCACAGCCTAAAGCGATTATCCCAGAGGAGGGAGATGAGCACATTAGCCGGCAGCTCCAGCAGACCCGAATTTGGATGCTGGTTTGCATGGTATTGTCTCAGATCCCATTTGTGCACACAGCAAGAGCAGTTTGGCTTTACTGGCAGACACGCTCAGGACTGGGAGAGTGAGGGACGCTATTGAGGGGCACTAGCAGAGGGGTGTGCAGGAAGAGAAGTAGTAGAGCTCAGGTTTGGGTGTAGTGATGGAGTTGTAGGCTGGGGAGACCCCTCCACCAAGAACTGAAATGGGGCAGTCAGGCATGAGGTTCATTGGCATGGCTGAGTGAGATCCCAAGACCAGGACTGGAGGAGCTGGGTGGGTTCCAAGGAGTGGAAAAGCAGCTAGAACGGGCACAAAGGGTTTGTACACGGAGACCAGGATGCACTGGCACAGCTGTGTGGAGTAACCGTGTACACCATCTGCCCGTGCTCAGCCTGTCTCTGTAGTTAGCCCCTCATTTCAATAAGCACCGAAGCCCCAAAGCATCTGCAGAGTTGGATCCAATGGAGGGCCAGATCCCAATCTCATTTCCGCAGGTGTGTAAATTCAAAGGGAATCCACTGAAGTCAGTGGAGTTAGTCTGGATTTTCACCCACGTGAATGAGATCAGAATGTGTCCCAGAGACACACCTCAGAGACTGAACCTCGAAACAGTCACCGAAAGGGGAGATAAAGGGGTCACCCCCACTCCATGTGGTTGGCTACAACCCTTTCAAAGTGACCCTCATCTCCTTTGAGACATAACCTACCCCCCTTCACTCAGCATTTGATTTACATTAAGATCATGCTAATTTGTATGACCCAGGCTGTGTAATTATGGGCAGTTCAACGCCCTGCAGGTTTGTAAGTGACTAACACAAGATTTTCCTTCTGAACTAAATACTTTGGAAAATCCAATACGGCCGGCTGATTCCTCCTCCAACTCCGAACGCCACAGGCCTCTGAGCCAAGCCCACAAGGGCCGCCTTTTAATCTCAGGTTGTGAAGACAAGGAAGCCTTTATTCCCAAACGGCTGTGTGCGTTCAGTGCCTTGTCTCTGGAGAGCACAGGGGATAGTCAATAGTAATAACATTTCACTCCTTTGGGAGGATTAAGGTGTTTTCTTTCCAAGGCCGGCAGTCACACTCATTTCCATAGGATCGTTAAGGCCAGAGGGTTACTGGTGAATGCACATAACAGCATATGATTATGTATAGTGGGATATAAGAGACAATTAAAGGGGCCGTTTCTTTTCTTCTTAGAAGACATTAACTAAGTGGAAAGGTGACAGCCCCAGAGACTGAAGTCCTCTGTTTATCCATCCTAACCATGTGCCTCATTCCTGGTCTGGAGAGACCGCCGATGGGACAGTAGGGGACATATCCCATACATTCCCCGGGCTCTTTGTTGACCTTGCCAATCAGGGTGTCAATTTGTGTCTATTTGAGTATGGTTTTCTGTGACATGGACACCTAGTTCTGGAAGGAACTGGTCTGCAACCCACCAACTCATTTCACACAAGCCCTCAGCCATTCATAGGTTCCAAGGCCAGAAGGGACCACTGTGACCATATAGTCTGACCTCCTGTATTGCACAGGCCAGAGACCTGCCCCACAATAACCCCTAGAGCAGATGTTTCCACAAAAACATCCAATCTTGACTTAAACATTGTCAGTGATGGAGAAGAATCCACCATGACTCTGGGTAAATTGTTCCAATGGTTAATGACTAAGGCTGCGAGTCTGTCACGGAGGTCATGGAAGTCATGGATTCCGGGACTTCCACCTCCTCAGCCTGGCACTATTTAGTATTGTAGGTAGGAAAGAAGAATCCAATTTATAGTCAGACAGAGCCACCCTTTCCTGACCCTGAACGGTGCTCCCTCAACAACCACAGCAGCCAGGGGGAGATAAAGGCCCAGATCCTCAAAGGTATTTAGGTGCCTAATTCCTATTGGTTTCAATGGAAGTTAGGTGACTAAATATTTTTGAGGATCAGGGTCTAAGTCACTCAGGGTATGTCTACACATAAGCCACGCACCTTCTAGGTGTGGAGTTCTGTCCCATCTAGTGGCACTGAGACCACTTAGAGATTAACGAGTCTACTCTACAGCCTTAGCTACTAGCCAGTTGGCTTTTAGCTCATACAGTAGAGGCTCATGCACTAAGATCCAGAGGTCCCAGGTTCAATCCCGCCCGCTGACAACCAGGGTCTGTCGGTGTTACCAGTGGGGGCTCATCCAGGATTTCAACTGGGAAGTCTCTGAAGCTCGGGACTTGCTTCTTCAGCTAAGGGAAGTATGTAACCCACACACCTTCTGGGTGTGGTGTTCTGTCCCATTTAGTGGCACTGAGACCACTTAGAGAGAGATTAACGAGTAGAAGCTCATGCATTAAGTTCCAGAGGCCACAAGTTCAATCCCGCCTGCTGACGACTGAGGTCTGTCGGTATTACATACATAGCAAAGAAAAACCCACAGCTGGTTCGTGCCGTCTAGAACTATTGTAATACAATGAATCAATACAGTGAGAAAAATGCCACTTAACTAGCAAGATCATTAGGAAAGTCAACCTAATACTTAGACTGCAGTATTTCACTTCGCTAATTTAAAGATATTTTAAAAGTTACATTAATGAAAAAGCAGCCAAACCCAATTTTTCTGGGAAAGCTGGTGTGATACACAAAACAGCTCAATTAATTCTTGTAACAACAAAAAAATGGTTTACAAAACATGGTTTGTCAGCAAAACTATTATCATCTGCTTTCTGCACAAGGAGAAACAATGGAATGAAATATAAAAAAGAACAGAGAAGATCATTCTTATGAGGGCATCATGGAAAACTTTTCAATCTGGTGTTTTGGTATCAAGATACCACGGTGATGGCCACACTAGAAGTAATTAACATCGTTAATTCACACTGATGATGGGAGGAACCCCAAGAGAGACAATATGTTACAAGGTTAGCCAGTAAATTTAGCCCATTATGGATCCATTATGGATGAACCTACTTAAGAAGAGTTGATCATATTTTTTTCCCCATCTGAAAACTTTAACATTAAAAAGTGGCCTTTGGAAAAAAATCATTTTTTCAAAATTCTCCAATAAAAGACAAATCAAACAATTTTCCATTTTCAGATTTTTTCCTCCCTCACCCTTTTTCTGATTTTGTCATTGAAAGAGGAATGGTGTGGAGGGGGAAGGGGAGCGGGAGAGTTAAAAACAAAAAACTTGACCAATGGAAAAACATAAGGTGTTTCTTTTAAATTGAAAACTTACCATTTTTGACCAGATCTACAGTTAAGCACATGCTTAACTTTAAGCACATATTTTAACATTTTGCTGGATTGGGGAATGGTCAGTCCCAAAACAGCAAGGCTGATGCATCTCCACAGCGCGCTTTATTCATTTGATTTGCAAACTGCAGTTGAGTTTGATTTCTTTTTAAGGGAAATACCCCCCAGAATCCTAGTGAAAGTGCAGGCCTAAATCTTCGAATTAAGGAAAGCGGGGTACAAAGAGGCCTCACCTCAGCAGTAATATTAACCCTTTGCTGACAGGAGGTGGAGACCACCAGTAGTTCATTATTAAATGCATAGCTTAGGAATCGGCAGATTGGAGACATTCTATGATGAGATAAACCACAATAGATGGACCCTGCTATAACACTCTGTACCGATGCAGAGTTAGAGGAAGCAAGCAAAGCAGACCTCCCTAGCACCTACAGCTGTTTTAATAACAGCTATTAATTCATTGTTAGATTGTTATTAATATTGCATGCAAACTCAGCGCTCAGAGAAGGGAGACAAAGCTAGGGACTCTAGTTTCCTCTCTCTTTCAGGTTTACAAAGTGGGATTTCTAAGGGCTTGCAAAACTCAAACCATAAAAGAATGATTATGTTTACGAGAGGGAGAGATGGGGTGGCTGGGGTGAGAAGAGAATGGGACAAACAACCCCTTCCTGTCCTCCTGGAATGAAATGTGTCTGCAAAGCAGCAATTAGAAGCCCTTTTATTGATATTCTCTCCCCGGTGTCTCTTTGATTCACAAGTCCTTGTTGCCATCGGAGGCGGAGAGGAGACTCTGTGACAGGTGTCTTGCCTGTGACCCGGGTCAATTGAGGGCTCTGATCTCCAAATGACCCTTTCCATCAGTGACTATGTACAGCGCTCAAACAGCTTGCAGATGAAGGGGCAACAGACTGGAGATGATTTATTCAGGAATTAAAGGTTCACTACCCCTCTTAAAGACTGATCCTCAACACTGTCAGCCTTCATTGGACACAATTAAAGGGGTTAGCTACCCAAGCCTGCCATTACCCCTCTCCCTTAAATAAGATCAAAAAACACCCCCCAATTCCTCTAACATACAGTTTGGTGCTTAAAAGAGAGGCTCATCTCATCGTAACTGCTCAGAACGGCAGCAACATGACCGGGGCTCATTGTTTAGGGCTCCCATGAGTTTTCCACCTGAGGTAAATCCAACCCTTGTCCCCCTCCCTGGGACTGGGCAAGAGCATCTCTGTGGAGATTTTCTCACCTCTCACAGATTTTATCTGCAGAAGGGCTTGGCCTGGATCTCGGTTTCTACTAAAGGAAATTTTTCACTTAGCCCATGGGGAAGTCCCGTCCCGCTCAACAATCAGACAAAAGCGTATTCCTGTAGGCCTGGCACCTGGATACTTTTTAAAAAGAGATGCTCATGGGGAGGTTGGGTCCAAAACCTCCGGGAGGTTGTGTTTGAAAACACAAGGTTTGTTTTGTTTTGTTAAATCATGCCTTGAAAAACAACACGTTGTGGAAAATAGTCTTTGTCTAGATTTAAACAAGCTCACAAGCCCTTGTAACATGGCATTAATCAGAAAGTGAAACTGACTAGGAATGAATGTGTGCTGACTAGTCTACTTCTACTATGCAAGTTCGTGAAAGGGAAACCCCCCTACACACACACACACTCACACACACACACACACACACACCAGTAAAAATTAAATTCTTACAAAATTTCCTTTCACTATGCAAAAGTGTTGCTTAGCAAGACAAGCAGGGACTTTTTAAAAATGCTTTGATTTTTAAACTGACAGCACCCCTTTAAAGATCTCTTCCACTCTACTCCGCGCTGATTAGGCCTCAGCTGGAGTATTGCGTCCAGTTCTGGGCACCACATTTCAGGAATGATGTGGACAAATTGGAGAAAGTCCAGAGAAGAGCAACAAAAATGATTAAAGGTTTAGAAAACATGAGCTATGAGGGAAGATTGAAAAAATTGGGTTTGTTTAGTCTGGAGAAGAGAAGACTGAGAGGGGACATGATAACAGTTTTCAAGTACATAAAAGGTTGTTACAAGAAAGAGGGAGAAAAATTGTTCTTCTTAACCTCTGAGGATAGGACAAGAAGCAATGGGCTTAAATTACAGCCAGGGAGGTTTAGGTTGGACATTAGGAAAAACTTCCTAACTGTCAGGGTGGTTAAACACTGGAATAAATTGCCTCGGGAGGTTGTGGAATCTCCCTCATTGAGGATTTTTAAGAGCAGGTTGGACAAACACCTCTCAGGGATGGTCTAGAGAATATTAAGCCCTGCCATGAGTGCAGGGGATTGGACTAGATGACCTCTCAAGGTCACTTCCAGTTCTATTATTCTAATCTCTAAAATCTCCAAATATAAAGGACTTTGTTCCTTTCTAGCAACTATTGTTGAACCTGTCATATCACTCAGCTCCAGCATTAACTCCCGGCCTCTCATCCCAACCTAAGGGCCTGATCCAATGCCCATTAGGGGCAAGATTCCCCCTTAACTTCATCGGGCTTTGGATTGAGACTTACATGCACATCAGTTTGAGCCGCTGGACTCCACAAGGGAATACAGAGAGTTAGGGGCCCAATCCTGTGAGGTGCTGAGTCCCCTATCCCCAAAAGAAGCCAAGGGGAGTTGAGGGTGCTCAGTATCTCTCAGGAGGTACTCAGCACCAGATAGGTCCAGACCCAATGGGCCTGATCTTGCAATGCCCACAGAGAACCTACGGCAGGATCGGTGCTTAAGTCTCCAACTCAAAAATGCACTTGATCACGTGCTGAACTGAAAGCACATGCTTAAAGTTAAGCACATCTACAAGTACTTTGTCAAATCAGGGCCTTAGAGTGGATAAGTGCAAAGCTTGGGCTCTTAGCTGCTTTGTTCTTCTGGGTTATTAAAACAGAGATGATCAGTTTTACTGTTGGAGTGAAAACACGGGTTATGGAGATAAACAGCACACACTCAATCCAAAAGTTCCTTTTCTTTTATAACACAGAAAGAAATCTGCTGGCTACAGCAGCTGCTAATTATCTAGTCCCAGAGCAGTAAATTTGCCAGCAGCTACCCAGCTAGTAATCCAGCCGATTATTACACCTTTCAGAGGGATCAGCCTTTTAAACATGTACTTCCTAAGCCGGCATCTTGTGTTTTATGACCAGCTGAAGATACTTGACTTGCTGTCTGCCGGCGGTAAAACAAAAAATTACGCTCTTCTGCAAACACAGAGGAGGCACCAGTGACAAATGTTATACCTCTGGTAACTGAGGTTTCTTGAGCATGCCAATAAATAAGGAAAATTTGCTTTTAAAACTCTACTGGGCTGCCAAGTTTGGGGCTTTGAATCATTGCCGCGTGACAAGTGTGGGAAAAGGAGCGGAACCTAGGCCTGTCATTGCAGGGGAGGCCACCAAACTGAACTAGGCAAATGGGATACCAGCCCAGGTGTGACCACACTCCTACAGCAGACATACAAGCATACAAGCCTCCATTAATTTGGTTAACAACTGGCCATTTAAAAAACAGAGTGCAGAGACAGTATATTTTCAATCAAGGCAATTTAGGCCCAAAAACAAACCCCTCAGATCAGGATAAACATTTCTATGAACTTTTTTCAATTCCTGTGCGGGGGGGGGGAGGGGAGTTTGTATGGCAACACCCATTTTTTCACGTTCTCTGTATATATAGATATAGATATATTCCTACTGTATTTTCCACTGCATGCATCTGATGAAGAGGGCTTTAGCCCATGAAAGCTTATGCTCAAATAAATTTGTTAGGTGCCACAAGTACTCCTCGTTCTTTTTGCTGATACAGATTAACACGGCTACCACTCTGAAACCTGACCACTCTTTGTGTCATTGCCCACGCTGAGAGGAATAAAAGCCATAAACAAACAACCTAATGAGGAATGAAATGAAGGGGACGTGACATTTAACAGTTTTCGTTTTTAATAATCTAAAGTGTTATTTGTAATGAACACCAAAGGGATATTTATATTACACACCTATCCCACACACAGAGGGCATCTCACTCCTTAACACAAGTACATCAATTCTACATCACTCAGAACATTCTCTTCTCTACCTAAAAGAGTCCATCTTATGAAACACTAAGAGTCAAATTCTCAACCAAATCTGCAGCTGACAGTTTCAGAGTATATCTTTGACGTTAGAATTTCAGAATTGCATCTACACGTCTTGCACCTTCCCCACTAAAGAACCCCAAAATGCTGTACAAACCCTATACATAGGGATTGCTTTATTCGCCACTGAAATGTAGCTATTGCTGGGGTGGAACATAAGAGTTCTAACAGCAGAAAACAGCTCAGGATACACCTGAAATAGAATAGTCTCTCCAGGTGTAAATGCAGCAAACATTTTAGCTAGGGACTTTAGTTACTCCAAGTGGAATTTGGCCAAGATGCTGGGGCATCTGCAGAGGTGTCCTCATGGCATTTTATAGAAGATATTCAAGATCTGGCATTAAAATAATGATGAACTGCATTTCATCTAACAGCACAGATCTCCAAACACTATGCTGGCACATTGGTTCTTAACTGACTTAGCACGTGGTCCAACTCCCCCCTGAAGTCAGTAAAAAAAGACTCTCATTGGCGCCAGTGCCCCCTACGTGGAAGATCACCGGCTGAGCAAATCACTTCCTACACTGGGCTCTCGCACCTAACCAGTGGTAGATGGAGGGCTCGGCTCACAGATTATAAAACACAAATGAAACCACAAAACTCTCCTGGTGTTATGGTTCTCACCTTCCCTGCAAAATGACTGACAAATGGGTTTTGGAAAGCCACAGGGGGGACACATTTATTTTCCTTTTTAACACAACAGGAAGTCCTCAGATCACCCACCCCCAAAACCTTTACATCATAAAGGCAAAAATCACAGAGGGTAAATAAAACCCTAGTTCTGGAGCATTCAGAAATATTAAGGCTCGGTCTTATTTGCATATAAAAGGCTGAATGACTGAATATGACAAATGCAGTATGTACACCGTCCAAAAGTAACTACCAACGCTGGGGGTAAATCATTGCTTTATATTCTCTATGTTCCTCTCCTGGAGCAGCTCCCTAACTTGCATATGACAACCTGACAGGCCAAGGTAACCCCCCTAGGCAAACTGACATGTTTAGAAAGTTGGGATGTTCCTAGGAACGATTGTTGTGTTGGATTCCCATGCTCCATCTTGCCAGAGGGAAAACAGAAAGCGAGACAATTAAGCCCAGTGAACAGATGATCTCTAGATACACAATTTGGGCCATATTTGCAAAGGGATCTCTCCAGCAGGCTGGTAAATGTTGAACCCGCCCCCACTGCAAGATGTGCAGTTGACAATCCCGACCCAGCGCAGTCACCATTTAGGCGTATGATAACGAAGAACAAACGGAAGGAAGGAAGGATTCACACACGTCTCGAGACCTTTCCCGTTTGTCTAGGAATTGACAGACCCTTTGATTTCTGCCCATTTCTCAAGTAGCAGATGCTGCGAAAGCCTCTGGATGAGTCCCCAGAGCCATGAATAATTTCACTTTATTTGATCTCCGTAGCAGCTACCCCTGCTTGACTTTCGATCAGCAGCTCTTACAAAGCCCAGCCTCGGACACCTGGCACTGCAGCCAATGGAAGGCTAGGCTAGGGTGGCCATTTTCTGGAATCTCCACCATGACAGCCTGTACCGACCCCAGCCACATGCACTCACCCAGACAGGGGAGAAGCTCGCCTACCTAACTCTCCTGCAATGCAGCTCAATCATAGCCCACAGCCCCCTTTGTAAGACACCTCGCCCCTGACCTTCTCCCCTAGTCCAGTCCTGGGTGCCCCATACCCAGCTCTTCAGAGCAGCCGAGTCTTGACCTGCAGCACCCACCCTTCCTCTGGTATTCCAGTCCTGGGCTCACTGCCAACTCCCCAGCTCTGCGGATGCCCCTCAGTTCGGACTTGCAACACTCCTGCCATTTTCATCCCTTAGTTTCACCGCAGCAGAGGCTGCCAAACACATGAGCCTGAGTTAAGCGAGAAAATCCCACGCACAGACCCACACACCCATCAGGGCTGGGACGATGAGGCCATGTAGCTTGTCAAGAGGGTGTGAACCCAGAACTCAGGCTGTATTAACGTACATTGCTTTCCCCTCCACGGCTTTGGGAGAGGGACAGTCTGGAGGAGCGCACACATACCCCCCTCCTTTCCACCTGGATACCGCCTTACAGAGGGATTTTCTGTGGGGTCAGGGGGAAGAGAGCATGTCATGAAGCAGATTCACCTCTGCTCATACAGTATCACTCAACTCCCAGGGTGCTGGACCAAACCCAGGCAGGAAACAAGAAGCCCCAGATTTAGAGCTGGTTGGGAATTTTTTACTAAAAACTTCTTCCCCTCTTCTCCCCCGAAAAACACCAATTGGTCGAAACCAGAATGGCTGCCAGGCATGGGTCGCTCTCGACAAGTCTCCTGAGGAAAAGAAGAGTTCTGAATTCGTCGCATAGCCTGTCTCAACCCTGTCAGAACAATCCGGTTTGGCTTTTCGTTCCAAAACGACTTTCTGATTAGAAATTTAACTTAATTTACATTTGAAAAGAGTTTCAAAGGGGGGTGAATTGGAACAACGCGTTTTGAAAGGATCAAAACTAAATGTTTTGATTGACCCAAATCAAAAAAATGTTCAGTCTGTCGATTCACGAACATGTTACAGATTCTCACTTTTTGTCCCAATTCAGGACAGGAAAACATTTTAAAAAATCGGGAAAATTCATGCAGGATGGGAAAGCCATTTCCTGCTCAGCTCTCCTCATATTCCTGTAGCTCCAACTCCCGTGACAACAGGGAATTTAACATGACTCAACGTGCAATGGACACAAAATAGCCCTTTGCTATTGGCCACCTTGCAGTGCCAGCTCTCCAAAGCGAACAAGGTGAGAGGAGGCCTCATACAGCCAGATTTCACCAATAAACGATATCCTAGACAGCAGCAGCAGCAACAAATTCTAAGCTTGGGCCTCATTCAAAGGTCCCCCACGCTGTGACGCAGCCCGGATAATCCCCACACGTGGCCAGTATACAGATTTTTTTCCAGTGGCACAAAATGGAAGCAGCTGTTGGAGCTCCCTGTTATCTACGGGTCACAATGGCAGAAGAACATCTGACTGGAATATTTGGCTCCGCGGGATGAATCTGCTCCATGAAATAAGAGCAGACTCCAGAGATGGGATAACTAATCTGGTGTGGAAAAGCTGTCAAGTTTGGTCAACCAATGAGGCCTTTTGGGGGAGGGGGCAACTGGATGCTTGATTGAATTAAGGGTTAAAAGCCTCTTCCTTCAGCAGTTTTTTTTTTTATTGCTTGAAGGGAAGCTGAGAGGAACTTCAGCTCCAATTCCGAGGGGCTGGGGAATAAGAAAACCTCAAAGCAAATCACCACCATGTGTGAGAGAACAGCGAGGATGGTTTAAAAGCAGCAGAAATATAGGACGGCTTTGTGGTCAGGCATAGGGCTGTACCCGTATTATATAGGATGGCCACCACATAGCACAAAAACAATCTCCATTATTCTCATCAGATTGAAACGGAGCAAGGTTCTGCGGAGAAGAAAGAAGAGCATTGTTTGCTACAATACGAGTTCATATCATCAGACCTGCGTCCCTAACCGCTTTGCAAAGTTAAACAGAAGGAGTGAGGTTAAAAGCAAAAGGGAAAGGACATTTTCAGCTTAGATTTGGAATGGAATGGAGAGTGGATGAGACGGGCTCTTCTAGGTGCTAGGAACTATGCTATCAAATGCGGTGAGAGAGAGTGAAGGGATTGGAGAGAGGCCGGCACTAGACAACTGGAGGGAGAGGGGGTTAGTGAGGCAGTCTGGAGAGGGACACAGTGGGCCAGGTCAGGTGACTGGCTGTCCCACTGCTAGGAGATCTGCTAGCCATGCGGATCTCCTGGGCCGCACACCAGCAAAGAAGGTTCTGCTTCTGGGGTTTCAGCCATAAAAGGTCAATATTGAACTGGATCTAAAACAGATGGGGTGTCAGTGGAGGTAGTCTGAGGACAAGGGACCTTCTTTGTACCTTTGGGGAGGTATCCAGCTGCATACGGTTTATGGGAAAAGCAGTGTGTTCTAGTGTATAGGCAACAGACCTGGAACCAGGAGACCTGGATTCTACTCCTAGCTCTGCCACTGACCTGCTTGGGCCAATCACTTCCCCTCTCTGTGCCTCCGTTTACCCCTGTCTTTTAAATGGGAATGCTTCAAGCTCTATGGCTGAGTGTGTGCTACATACTGTGCTAAATATTATCACCACTCAGTGCATGATGGAGCTTGCGGAGTTCACGGGAACAAGCCTCGTTAGCTGCCCAAACAAGCCTCCTGCAAAAAATTCCAGTTGTTGTTTTATTACTGTTGTTATTAACTGGTTTGCACGGCTCTGGCTTAAGTTCCAGCCCTATTTTCCTTCCTTCTTTTAAGTGGTTATTTACTAGCTGCTTTTCCCAGCGCAGTATTTCATCTGAGGCTACGCCTCCCCCACCCCAGTTCTAGTTAACATTAGAGGGTTTTCTTTTTTATAGCGTCAGATGTTTCCCATGCTATGAATTTCCCTGAGCTAGATCAGGTCTCCCATAAAGAGGGAGAGTTTAGTGTGTGCTTCGAACTGCGGCATTTCTTGTTAAAAACTCTGAGGCGAACACAAGTTCAAAGGTTGGGTGCTGCACAGGCGTCGTGAGCTTTACCATCGGCTGATGAAACGGTACAGTATCATGACATGAGTCTAGGCGATTATAAGGGAATGCTATGAAATCATTCCTACCAGCAGTAATAACTCTTCATAAGAATGGCTAAACGCATGTCCGTGGCAGAGGATCAGTGTGAACGTGTGCTGATGAAACATGAAACACGGCTCCTGATTACTTGCGGTCATTACCTTTCCCCAGGCACTTTTTGCAAGCCTAGGGGAGTTAGGCCCAGAATCGTGGCCACATTCCAAGCCGGGTCATTACTAGAGCTGAGTGGATTAATTTGTAACCCAATTAGTCATAGAGTTTCCACCGCTTTTTGTGCTCACGAGCAGACTGCAAAACTCTCCGATTTATTGATAACGCAGAGAGATTTGTGAGTTTCGCTGCACTGCGTGAACAGTGCACGTCAAATATTTCCTGGGGCAAATCATCAGCCACTATGCATCAGTCTCATGCCACTGCAGCAACTGGCGCTACAGTGAGTCACAACCACTGAGGAACTGGCTATAAGACAGGTCTCTGCATATTTGGATCAGAATATTTTAATAAGCGAGAAAAACAAGTCTATTAATATTTCTCACGTATGTTTGGATACTGACCCTGCTGTGTCTCGGTATGGTCAGATCTGTGAACTGAAGCCAAAGCGCAGTATGGCAAAGGGGTGGAAAATATATTACGCTATTTGAAAGGTTTTCAAGAGCCCATCAGACCAGGATCTTCCCATCCTGTTTCCAACCGCCATCATTATTTGATTTAGGGTCAAAAATAATGTAATGGGTCTTAGATGTAACTATGTAATTATTCACCACCCTCGTCTCCTCTCATCGAGCTGCTGTATCTCAGTGCTCACCGCCGAAGCTCTAAGTACAACTTTCCCTTCTCTCCCCCTGCGTCTGCCTGGGGCTCCTTAAACAGTCTGGGGAGCATAAAGCTCAGAACAACTAACAGCATCGACCTACGATAAACCTCATGTGCTGAGCTATGGAAAATGTATTAGCTGGTCCCAGCTACTGTCTGGCCCCAGCAGAGAGCAGACATCATGAAACCAGAAGAGCCAAGCTCTTCCCTAATCATCTCTGTCTTGAGCTGGCACTGACCGCAGTTTCTCTTGTATCTATCCAGGAGCACCGTTCAGCACAGCATAGCTGCTGCTGGGTCATTAATTAAAACCACTCTTTGGTGGGTGTGTCTTTGGAATCAGTGGTAATACAAGGAAAGAAGTAATAAGAACTAAAGGAAAGAATGTCTTGGCCCTTGATAATTCTGTCTAGTCTTTTCATGGTGCTGGGCTGAATAGGCCCGGGGCTCCAGAATTGGCAGGGGCAGTGCTGGGTGGAGAAATTCATCTTCTAGCAGGCCTAGGGGGGGACAAACGGAAAGGCGTGTTTGTGGTTACCCTGAGCTCCTTTTAACAGGCACAACTAGGATGACCAGACAGCAAATGTGAAAAATCGGGACTGGGGTGGTGGGTAATAGGAGCCTATATAAGAAAAAGACCCAAAAATCAGCTCTGTCCCTATAAAATCGGGACATCTGGTCACCCTAGGCACGACCCTGAAAGCCCTTACCAAGGCAGAACTCCCAGAGGCCTCAACCGGAGCCCGATCGGTCCCCCAGTGCTTTGTAGGGGAGCGCGCTTCGCCTCGGTGCTCGCTCATACACATGCAGCACCAGGGTCAGCGGACTTCAACGGAGCTCCTCCGAAAGGAGTGGGAGGGAGAGCGGTGTGGGGCCAGAGACCCAGCCCCTCTGCTAGGGCTGAGGAGAGCCGCTCTGGCGGGGGACAGCAAAGACGGCCTTTGCACTCACCCAACTCTGGATCGTCCCCTGGCATCATGCTAAACATTGGCTGCCAGCAACCCTCAGAGGTTCACACAGGGGCTAGGGACCAGTTGGATTTGGGGTGGTGGAGTAGTCTCTACAACACTGATTGTGCTGGCTTTGGAGACACGATCCTCCCCACAGCAGCTACCATGCACGCCAGGGGCTGGGCAACTCTCCCATGGGAATTAAAGCCAGGTGCTGTTTCCAGCCAACATGGCTTGATGTAAAATGATGCTACAATATAGCACAGAGGTTAGATTCCTGCCCTCGCAACCATGCTGGGATCCCCCACCTGCCTGGCATCCCCACGGCCTGCCAAAAGAAAAGCTCCCAGCCCATGGTGGCTTCTGGGCATTTGGCAGGAAGGGAATGCTGGAGTTAAGAAGCTGAGCAATTAATTCAGTCGTACTTGGACAGGAAAGTGTGCCGAACAGGTGTTGCTAGTGAGAGTGTCTGGACAACAGCAGGAGCTGATGGGGTTTGCTAGGGACAAGAAAGTGATGTAGAACTCAGCTCTTAACCCTATCTGAGCTTGGAAGGAAATGCCTCAGAACTGGCCGCAGGGGAATCTAGGAAGCCTTTCCAGGGAATGGCCCTGGGCAGGAGCCCCTGGTCCAGGAGCAGGGTGGCCTGGGGTGTGTTCCAATGCCCCAGTTGTTTCCTGGTCGCAACAGCCCACCGTTGCCACTGCAGGGAGGGTGCAAGTTAGAACAGCCCTTAGGGCTGCTCTAATCCATGCCAGAGGCTGAACCAGGGAGCTGCTGGGTAAGAAGGCACAAGGCCCTGTGCTGGGCTCACACCCCACAGGGGTGACTTGCCCCCCACACGGCTGAAAACACTTTCAGTGTCGGCCCCGCTCCAGCAGGTTCTGAGAACACAGCGTGTTCAGTCGCTTCGTACTTCTGTTCCATGTTCGATCGGCGTGGCGAGGAAACCCACAGCAGCAGAGGAAACCCAGGCCTTTGACTCACAGCCACTGTAATTCAAACCAGACCAGGAGCCGCCATCTGCCTTTTGTCAGCAGCACGAGTTGAAAACCTGAGCCAGGCCGGCGTTCGCATTTGGCTGTAAACGCCGAATAGGGCGGCCTGCCCTACCTGGCTGCAGAGATTTCAACAGGCCGGTTTGTGATTCCTGGGAAATTGCTCCGAGGATGATAATTACACATCCCCTTCATATCGCATAATCGTTTGTGGCGGTAGAAGGTGGGACTAGCCAAACGGGATCAATAGCACGTCATAAACCTTTGCATCAAGGATGGGGGATGGGCTTGCCCCAGCTCTGAGCTGGGGAGGAGCAGGGGAGTTTACAGCGGCTTTTCCATTAGGTTTGGAGGCTAGACTGCAGGAAATTTACTGCCGAGTCATATAGGGCTTCATTCACCACTGCCTTACACTGGCATGGAGCAGGACTAACTTCAGCAGAGTCACCCTGTAGTGGGGCAGCTGCCCCACTCCCTGAATTTGGGCTGCAACAGGCAAGTGGGCCTGTGCAGATAGGGAGCCAATCAGGGAAGGCCTTATAGGGAGCCAATTGGGGCCTGCATTGGAGGGAGCCAATCAGGGCCAGGCTCAGCCCTATAAGAAGGCTGCTCAGGACAGGAGCAGGTAGTTTGTCCCAGGCCTTCAATGGCGAAGGTCTGTCTCCAGGCTGGGAGACTAGCACCCGGGACAGCGCAGTGCTGGGCAAGCCCGGGGGAGCAGAGGGTAACTCCAGCCCAGAGTCCTTCAGGCTGCAGGCCCTGAAGGGAAGGGCCTAGCCGGTGCAAGGGGCCGAAGGGGAAGCGGCCCAGGGACGTGGACAGATGGAGGGAGAGAAGGAGGGCAGGACGGCTGCCACTAGAGGGTCCCTGGGGTGGGACCCAGAATAGTGGGCGGGCCTGGGTCCCCACCTTTTCCCCTTGCCTTGCACCTGGCCGATGGAGCGGCCATCTAGAGCTGCACCAACCCCCTGCCAAGAGGGGAGTGACTTTGAGGGTGCAGTTGGCCACATCGGCCAGGACACAGAGAGGCAGCGGATTGATTCCCCCTCCGGAAGGGGGCGAGGATGGACTAAGGGGCACTGCTGGAGGGCAGTGGCTCGAAGAGGACGCCGTGAGCTTGGGGAGCAACACGGGTCCAGACACGCCAACCGAGGGCGAGATGACGGATGAGACACCACCAGGAGGGAGCGATCCACTGGACAGAGCTAATTCCCGAGACAACCAGTAGGAGGCACCAGGTGGTGAGTCCCAACCTCATCACACACACTATGGGCGTAACCAGCAGTGAGTCGGCCCCATGTATTTGCCTTATAGGAAATGGACTCCGACCAGGAAGGGAACAATGCATTGGAGTAAAACACCTGACGTGGCAGGAATCTAAAGAGATGCTCAGACGCTTGCAGAACAGCACCATGAAATTCACCCCTGCACAAGAGTCTCATAGAACCCCAAACACAGGGCTAAGTGCTCCAGAAACCCCCGGGCCTGGGGCGAATTTCGCCCGCTCTGAGGGCAGGGTTCTGCCCAGCGCACAGGAGACGGGATGCAGCTGCGGCCCTCCAGGTGGGATCCTGGCTGACTCAGAGCTCTCCTGGCATATGCACAAGCCTAAAGGATGCCACGTGCTCCCCACCCGGCTGCTTCATGGGCTGAACCAAATGGGGACAGGGCAGCACACATCCATGCCCGGTATGCACGGCTAGTGCCCACATAGGTACTAGGACCATACCAGGGGTCTCAAACACACAGCCCGTGGCGTTATTTGCTGCGGCCCGCCAAGCTCCCCACCCCCCAGCATTATTTCCTGTGGCCGCCAAGCTCCCCTCACCCGCTACTACCCCTTCCCCCCAGGGCGCCGCATCCCCGCTCCTCTGTCTACATCCAGGCGCTTCCTGTTTGGCGGTGCTTAGCACTTTCCTGGAAGGAGTGGGGAGCCGTGTGCTCAGGGGAGGAGGCAGAGAAGAGGTGGGGCAGGGGCGGGGATTTGGGGAAAGGGTTGGAATAGGGGTGGGGGGGCAGAGTTGGGGTAGGGACTTTGGGGAAGAGGTTGGAATGGGGGCAGGGCCTCATGGAAGGGGTGGAGTGGGGGCAGGGCTGGGGCCAGAGGGTGGGCTTTTGTATCTTTATATGAAAAGGTGTCAGTGGTGTGGCCCTCAGGCCAATGTACTAGTCCTCATGTGGCCCTCATGGTGATTTGAGTTTGAGATCCCTGGACTATACTCTCCACTGGGATTTGGGCTAGCCCCTGCAGCAGTTGGTGTGGGGCACGGAGAGAGTGTTCTTGTATTCCCCCGTCACCCTCACACACACGCACCCTTGTGACAGGCAGCCAGAACACAGCCCTGGGTTCATGGAGCTCTCCCGCTCTGCTACGAGGGTCTGTTCAGGGTACAGTTATATTCCAAAAACAGTTCAGCTAGTTACTTGGATCTTCAGTTCTAGCAGGTTGACCACATCCCCATGCCAGGGCTGGAGAACCAGAAAGTGAAACTGACCATAAAATGCAAAGAGAAACTGGGCTAGTGTGCTTAGCTAAGGAAACTGATCCAGACACTCGCCTTCACTACAATAGGTGGCGTTCCTGCTGCGAGCAGAATGAGATCAGTTGATTTACTCCATACTTACATTGGTGCAACTAAGATCAGAATCCAGCCTTGGTCCTTAGCCACCTGCCATCTGATATGGAGCAGACTGATGCTGCGTTTCCATAGAGATACAACCTGTCCACACCCATCCCCGCACTGCCTGCACCAGGGGAAGAGGAGGGTCCCTTCCCGCTCACAGGGTGCTACTGATTAGTACCACATCAGTTCCTCACTGTCACTAAGCAGGTCACGTGAGGGCGAGCGCTGTGAATTAGGGAACTGCTCCCAGCTGGTTGAAGAATGGCTCCCAGGTGAGTTGAGGGCTTTAACCAGCTGATCTGCCCCCATTTAAAATTCTTTAAACAACTGTGCAGCACAAAAGCTTTGATTCCCAGCTAAGTTACAAGATAACAGATGTTCTCTCTGAAAGAGTATCGGAGGTCTCGGAGTATGTTAATGTCTATCCAACACTTCCACATTCGGCTGCCCCTGGATTTTGAATCCAGACCTACATTTTTGCCTAGACTCCCTGAAAACGTAGGGACTGTTCTGCAGAGGGAATTTTACGCTATTCAATTTTAAAAGAGGGCAACACATGTTACAAGCCCAGGCAGACTCCTGCCTCTGATTCAGAAGCCCCAGGTCCCTCTCTTAGAGTGCCGTGATCAGAGCAGTCTGAATGCAGTCTGGTACAAACAGACCAAAGCCTCTGGTCATCTAATACCCAATGAAAGAGTCATTGCACATTGCTGATTTTCACACTCAGTACAATTTATCTACAGAGAAGAAGTGGGGTCTAGTGGTTAGAGCTGGTTTTAATTCACAGCTCACCCACTGACACGCAGTGTGATCTTAGGCCAGTCACTTAACATAGACGTGTCAGTTTCCTCACCTTTAAAAGTGGGGCTAATGATATTTACCCACCCCAGGGGCTATTGTGAGGCTTAATTAAGTGAGCCAGGTCCTTTCCTGGTGTAAACTGATACAGCCCCTTTGACTGAAGTGGAATTACACTGACTTACACGGAGTAATAACCATCATTTATTAATGAATTAATAACATTGCCCAGTGTTTGTAAAGCATGTTTAGATTTTCCAGTGAAAGATGATATAGAGGAGTGAATTATGATGGAACCAGTTTAAAAAGCACTAAGCCATTGCTTAAAAAAATCAACTTTCAGTGCCAGCAAAAGACCCAAGTTCATGTACAGAACATCACACAAAGATCTTGAGACGCTACATTCACTTAGATTGGATGTTCTCTAGGGCAGGGTCCATCTTTTTGATCTGGGTTTGTACAGCCTCTAACGCAAGAGGTTTTGATACCACGATACGCAGAATAATAAAGGCTAGGTCTATACGAGCATTTTCAACACGCTAGCAAACGTGTTTCGACTAACGTGATTTGAAACAGGACCTTGCACCTAGTGTAGACAGAGCAGGTAGTATTTAAAAGAGAGCTAGCAGGTCACAGTCAACCATGGCCTGGGAGGCAACCGTAACCTTTAACAAGGCAAGAGTCTGGCGTTAACAATTAGAATAATTGGTTCTTGCATCACTAGGCGGTGATTTCTGCACTCACAGGTGAAGGCTCACAGGTATTAAGTGGAGCTGTTGTGAAGTCTGGCAGTTGCATTTCAAGGGCATCTGTGCAAACTCTTTTCCAGCTTGGCTTCACCTATGTTAACACCCTGGGAGTTTTGATTTGAATTTCAGGTTCAAATGAACCCAGCGTCTCTCGGTCAAACTCCTCCAAAGCCGCTTGGTTTCCACCTAAAAACCACAAATCAGCCCCAGCTTGTGAGCCTGAGCCACGTTTGGGGTCTGTAATAAAGTCTTCGGGTTCCATCAGGAATGTTTTCCATGTCAACTGTACGCTCTCTGGAGCAGGGACTGAGTCGTCCTATGCCTTTGTACATCACCTCCCGCAACGGGGCCATGGTCCTGACTGGGACCTCTGAACACAGTAGAAATAACCCTCCATAAACTCATGTGGAAGGGAAGTAGCAGCAGCACCCATGACTGGATCCTCACCTCCCTTCTGGAGATGTGCACGATCAGGGAGGATGACAATCCAGTACTGCAGCCACTCAGGCTCCATAGCCAACGTGGGGCTGGATCCAAAGCCTAGGGAAGTCAATGGAGTCTCCCAAGCTACGTCTACACTACAGCTGGGGGCGTATAGACAGACTCGCGCCGGCTCCTCTTGACCTAGCGCGTTAAAAACAGCAGTGTGGACGTCGTGGCACGGGCAGCAGCTCAGGTGACTAGCCCGAGCCGCCGCCCAGGCAGCAACATGCTACTTATCTCAAGTGGCACTAGCACTAGTCTGTCTACCCAGGCTAGGAGGTGCGCTCCCAGCTGCAGTGAAGACATACCCCCATTGACTTCAGCAGGCTTCAGCGCAGGCCCTGGAAGCTGAAGGGATGACTAATTCTTCTCCAGACCTGTGTCTTGTACAGACAGAGAAGGAGAACAGCCGTGGGAGAGACGCCTATTCAGAGAGAGTCAACAATTCTTTTAAACTGCTTTCCACAGCCGCAAAGAGCGCCCCGAGCCCTTCAGGGGAATTAACCTTTCCGAGAACATTTCTGCATCCACACCACAAATTCTTCTTCTGGTTTAACGACGACAGGAGCACTAAGCGGGCTCCTTGCTTTGCTGCCGGCAGTTCCCTTTCTCCCTCTTGTCCCGCTGTAGCCAGCTATTTAAATTAGATGTTGACATCGCATTCTGCAAATAAGTCCAAGCTGCAGATGGTACGTTAGAATCAAATCTCGTTTCCTCCTTTAACCCTCGCGCCAGTCCCGCTTGCCAGCCCGCGAGGTGAGCCCTCGTCCGTTTCAAGCGGCTTCGTTTGACGACAATGACAGATGGGTTTCCAGATCTTTAATTTGGTTCCACTTGTCATTCTTCCTATTGATTGTGTGAATGGCTGGGGGTGGGCAGGCAGGCTGGGCCTGAAGGGGGAGAGAGAACTCAGAAATACTCTGCTTCGCATAATTTCCATCTACTGTAAGTGACATAACCGCAGTCTGGGGAGGACAGGAAATAACTGACGGATTCAACAGGAAAGAAAACGCCCCTGTGACAGTCACACGTCCATCTGCAAAAGGGTACCTGGGCAGCAGGCCATATGGGGACTGTCACCAATATGACCCAGGGAAGAGTATTAAGCCTTGGGGGTTTTTTTGGATTACCAAATGAATAAGGAAGAAGAGGAGGATTCCAATACAAATCTGTGCCACAGATCACAGGTCACTTGGCATGTCTCAGCGTAATTGAATCCCTCATTAGAACAGATCTACCTCCTGCCCCCCAGAAAATCAAGCGGCTGCATTTGAACGTTAAGTTGTTCAGCATGTTAACATCCAGGCTAACTGAGTCTGACACACAGACCGCGCAGATCAGAGCCGACGGGGCTCCTACACTGCATTTAAAAGATGCTATATTATTTAATATTTTTGTGCTGCGGGCTTTAAGTGGCTTTGCTGCAGCACAGAACTATGAGGAAGCACCCAGCAAAACAGACCCAAATCCACGGGTTCAGTAGCCCTGAAGTCAGGGGGAGGTTGCCTTTGGAAAGCAGCATGAAAACCGAGTAAAGGCTGCAGGATTTGGCCCACGGATTGGCGAGTGCTGATTTGGCAGTATAACCTGAGCTCAGCAGAACTTTGATGGTAGCCAACCTGACAACCCTCGTGCCAGATTTAATAGCCAGCAGGCGAATGGTGTCATCTGCATCATTAGCGCTTGGCTTGGGGGGCCGGGGGACCTGACACCGAGCCACTGCATGGTTCTGAGTAAGGAGCAGATGTCTTGCATGTGAACAGCATGAAGAGCAGAAGGCCATGTTGCCCCTGCAGGTGCAGGTGTGGTCAGAGGCAGCAGCAATTAGGATGTTCCATTACTCAAGGAGGGGGCCGGGGGAGATAGGAGAACCACGGCTGTGGTCTCAGCTGTGCAAAGCCTAGGGGTCTCGGAGGAGAAATCCGCTAGTGCATTTAGAACAGGGAGACAAGCTCATCCATGTTTGCAAACCTCACCGGATCCTGTAGCCAGCTCCAGGCTGGAGGCGGGAATGAAGTGACCCTGTCTTCCCTTTTCCCAGAGATTTCTTTTGACAGGACTCAAGTTACTGATGCCTGGGACGCTGCCCACTTGGCCCTGGGTGGAACGTGCTGTCTGTTGTAGTCTCTCCCCCTGGCTCCAGGTCCTCTTGGTCACACACGCTGCATCAGCCAGTCCAGGATAACAGGTTGACAAGACAGCAGCTCCAGGTAACGAGCTGAGCTCCCAGAGAGCCTGTCCTGCACTGTGACCAAACAGGAGGACGTGGGGATTTGGCTCTGCACCCCGTAGGCAACCCACCTCTTCCTGGCACTGGGTGTGCCTGAAGAGGCTTGGAAAGGGAGTCAGCAAGAAAACGAAGCAGATGTAACCAAGCCTCCTGGGCAATGGGGCTCTCCAGACGAAGTGAGATGCTGGACAAAGAAGGCCAAAAACCCTCGTTCCGACAGCCAGCAATGACTCAGGGAGGTCGCTGGAGGCTCGTTCTGCTCGCTTTGCTGGTGGGTGGCTGGGGCAGGACACCCACAGAACAGTGTGCAGAGCCCCTCTCCAGGCCTGGGCTGTCAGGGGAAGCAATAACACTGCTTTAAAAGGGGAAATTTTGCCTAGCAGGAGGAGCCAGCGTTCCTGGTTCTAGTCCCAGCTCAGTCATGTCCTGGCTATGTGACCATCAGTAATTCCCCTTAACCTCCATTTCCCCGTCTCTGAAGGGGGCTTAACCATGCTCCCCAGGCTCGTGCAGAATGGGAGGGTTTGTGTGGACTTGAGTCTTTAGACTCCTCCAGTAGAAGATGCAGAATATTTGTATATAAACCCTGAGG
This sequence comes from Trachemys scripta elegans, assembly GCF_013100865.1. Taxonomy (NCBI): domain Eukaryota; kingdom Metazoa; phylum Chordata; order Testudines; family Emydidae; genus Trachemys; species Trachemys scripta. The sequence continues at coordinate 4,234,518 of NC_048307.1, read as the reverse complement.
AATTCAAAATTCTCTGTGTCCCAGCATACAACGGAGCCCCACATAACACTCCGGCCCATTGAGGCTAGGCCTGGGGCTGAATTAAGCCACTGTAGCATCCAATGCACTGGAAGGACCAAATCTGGCCCATATCCTATTCTGCAAACTCTTAAAAGTGACCCAAGTGATAAGAATGCCCCTGGTAATTGAGGCTGGACTTGCCTGCTAATATGATAAGAACAATGCTTTAAAGCAAAACACTTTTCTGTGGTGTTAATCCCCTTGCCTGGGATTAACACCTCAGAAAACTTGGTTCACTTGGCATTGTTTATGCTGTGTTTACTTTAGTGAAACCACACTGGTCAGGCTTCACTTTCTGAGCGTGATTCTACTTCACTTATCCTGGTGAAGCTCTGCTAACATCCAGATTCACAGCAGCACTCTACCACCACATCCACACTGCAAAGAGGAGTGGGTAAGGGAGCTCACCTGAGGACATACCCACACCTCAGGCAAGCTAGCTAGCTTGGCACCTACTTGTCCCGAGATGCGCGCTTGTGTGTGGACAAGGGAGTGTCGAGCACTGTCACGCTCTGGACATATGTAGGGTCAGCAGTCTAGATCTACCCTCTGTGAGATGAGAATCAGGCGGTTTTTCATCACTTTCAGCTTCTCAGGCCCTAACACAATGCCCTTGGGTTTGATTTTCCAAGACTGCCGGGGAAGTTTTGAATTTAAAAAGTCTCTTTTCATTGCCACCCTCTGTAACTACTGGTCTAGAGTCCTTTCCCCACCTCCTCCTAACTGCTCAGAAACAACAGCTTGCCTGGTACCAGGCATCTCAAGGGCTGACACAGGACATGTGGTTGAATCGATGTTCTAAGGCACACTGGGGCTTCTGGGAGTTAGGGAAGAGCATCTCCCTTTGTCTCCTCCGCCCCTTGGCCACGGAAGGTGGTTTTTTTGCAGGCAGAAAGCTGTCACCTCCCCATGGCAAGGCTCTCTGTGAGATGGAAATGGCATCACATTTCCCACAAAAACGGAAAAATTCCCATCTGTGTCAAATTTGCAGTTTTGCCTGGGGAAAGATAAGGAACAAATTTCAGTCTTTTTACCATAAAAAAAACCCAACTCATTTGCAGGCAGAAAGCACAACAACATTCCACCTCGGGCCATAGCAGTGACGCAGTCACACGGATAAATAATGGCTGGTTTCTGCTCTCCCCAGCTTACCAGCCAGGGGCAAAAGTACCACCCAGCCACCAGGCCTGCAACAATGGGCTCTCATGGGCGCTGCCATAAAGGGAGATGAGAAAAAGCCAACGAGCACCCCCATGTATTTCCAAGGCAGATTATTGCTGATGTGTGGTTGCCACATGGTTATTTTGCTTGACAACCTGTCCATACCTCTGTACTATAGAAGTCCGTCGCACTTCAGTATTAGCTGATAAAAGCTTCCCCGCAGACAGGGAATGCTAAATAGTCAAAAGTCTGTCCAGATCGAGCTCATGAACTTAATACAACTTCCTGCACTATTGTGATTTTTTTGGATGCCTCCGAACACGCACGTGTCTCTTTCAGGGATGTAAGAGGTCATCTCGCCCACTGTCCCTGAAGCCCTGGAATCAGATCCAGCTGGCCCCCACATGGAGCCCATACAATGCAGAAGGGAGCAGCCTTGACACAGCCACCCTTTCACAAAGCCATTCCTCTGATTCCCGCACAGAGAAACAGAGCAGAGACACTCGGTAGCTTTTGTCAGATCTGGGGCATGTTTCCATCTCTGGCACCATTCTGGCCACAGTGGCTCCAGCTAAGTCGGAGTCATTTGCTGCTAACAGCTCTCAAAGCATCTATTAGACAATCCTGTTTCAAAGGCTAGGGCTCCCCAGGTCGGTTTTTATGGATTCCACATTTCTGCAGAGGGTAGTTTTCCAGTTAATTAGTGTCTCTTGGTTGCTTAGAAGTGATCAATGCAGGAAAATAATCTGTCTCTCTCCCCCCTGCCCCTCATCCCCACTCCCACACATCCGTGCACCCTGCCACTCACCCACCCTTATGCGGGAGTCTTCACTTCCTGTCCTAAACTTGTGCTGTGTTGCCCTGAGCTGTTAGACACTGTCACTTTTATAAACATATTTAACGGGTCGGGGGGCAGGAAATTGTTTCATACGGGACTTATTAAAAACACTTTAAGCTTCCCTATATTATTAGTGGTGGTGGTGGGGTTTTTGTCAGCATGACACCCCAGTACACGTTCCTAGGGTAGACTTCCTGCATCAGTTTAATAAACCATGACTTGCACTGCACAGCACAGCACATCCACACTAGGCATTTACGTCAGCTGCACTGGTGCAAAAAAACCCAAATCAATAGTGTAGACATGGCCTCAGCTTATTAAATGTTTAGGGGAAGATTTTCCAAAGTGCCTAAAAGATTTAGGAGCACAAGTCAGCAGGACATATGCTCCTAAATACACTAGACACTTTTGAAAACCTGCCCCTAAATCGTTTTCTTTTCACCACTTGTTTAAACGCTTTGCATTTCGCTTAGCTGGGAGGATGACATCAAGTTTTGTTTCTGGTCAGTTTCACTTTCAAGCTCTCAGACACCAGCAGGGTGCTGCAATGTTTGGCCTGCAAACACAGCAGAATGGGGATTGTTCCGGTTCCAATTAAAATATAATTCACTGAAATTTTCAACAGAAACCCACAAAAACCTTTCTATTGAATTGAACTCCCTTTTTACAGAACCGAAATCCACCGGGCAATGGCCCTTTAAACAGCTGCCACGTTGCACCCCAGAGGTGGCTGCATTTCAGTAGCAGATGAGTAGTTTCTTTGGTTTAAGGGGATGATCCAGCACCTTTATTTACTTCAATGGGCTTTAGATCAGCCCCTCACAGCTTTGAAGCCCTTCAGGGTGAGCGTACTACGGAAACACAAGGTACTGTTATTATTACAATCACGTCTCAAAGCTTCTCTCTGCAGCTGCCCTGAACTTGCTAAGTCAGGATGGGAAACTTTGACCATCCCAGCCAGGACCACCCAGCTTCTTCTGGGGCTTGGTGAGCAGCCTCCTGGCATGTCAGGAATAATTCTAGGAAACTTTCCATGTGCTCTCCTCTGGCTTATTTCCTTTGGCAGCTGGTTACAATAGAAAATAGTCGATGGACATGCCGCAAGCCACTGACCCTCCCGCTAGAAAAGAAAAAAGGGGGGAGGGAGACAAAGAAAAGAGAAGCACCTGCTTTCCGGAGGACTCAGCGTGGTTTGTCCTTCCTTCTGCCCAGATCTTAAGCACCAACAAGTAATTACAGCCTAGCCAGACACAGCAAGGATTTGAAAGGACCCCAAAGCCCTGATGCTACAGTTCTCCCCCATGTGAACTCTGGGCCGAGCCACTCCGTGTAACATTAGCCTTTGAGGAAACTCAGTGGCTGTGCTTCCCCCAAACCGCCTTCTTCAGAAGGAAGTCATCAAACGCCCGTCAGCATCAAAGCACGTTCCAGCCACATCTCATTAGTGGGGATTCAAACAAACGGTTATCAGTCTATCTGCCGGGCATCTGGAATGAGGGCTGGGAAAAGGGAATGGGGAAACAGCAGCTGGCCAGTTCTAGCCAACGTTCTGAGCATGGTATAAAACAGCGAGGACCAACATCCAACAAACTGAACCTTCCCGAGCTCTCTCCACAACCAGCTCTCTCAAGTAATCCCTTGCAGGCTTGGAAGGACAATTCAGCCACACATTAAGGCCTGGTGGGCAATGCATCTTAGCTTTGGTGAAGGTAATTCCACCAGCAAAGAGCCCTTACCAAGAACATCCGGACTCCAGTTCCCTCGCTGGCTGGCACAGCCGCTCCATCTCCATGGATTTATAGAGAGGCAACATGATTTTTTTTTTAAATGAGATATCCCATCTCCTAGAACTGGAAGGGACCTTGAAAGGTCATTGAGTCCAGCCCCCTGCCTTCACTAGCAGGACCAAGTACTGATTTTTGCCCCAGATCCCCAAGTGGCCCCCTNGCCTTCACTAGCAGGACCAAGTACTGATTTTTGCCCCAGATCCCCAAGTGGCCCCCTCAAGGATTGAACTCACAACCCTGGGTTTAGCAGGCCAATGCTCAAACCACTGAGCTATCCCTCCCCCCCCCAGGGAGACACATCATGGGAAACCAGCTTATCCCAATTACAATTGCCTACTACACATTTATGCTACTGGTTTCCACTGTGGCCATCTTCTCCTAATTCCACTCCACCTCTTGGGAGGGGTGGGATGAGGAGCCCTACCCGAGATCCTGCCTGAATCTCTCTTCACTTGGTCTCCACATATAATACCATCTCCAGTGAGATCAAAGGAAGCATAAATGACCACCCAAAAGTTACGGAATGGACATGCTGCTGGACTTGATGGCATTCCACCTGAGCTGCTCAAAGGTGCTCACTATTCCAAGGCATCAGCCTGCATCCGCTGTTCTTAAGAGCCTGGGCATCAGCCAAAGCACAAGCAGAACAGAAAGATGGTATCATAGTGTCCCCGAACAAGGGCAAAGGATCTCAAACTGTGTGTGGCAACTACAGGCCAATCTTGATGGGGTAACAAGCCTTGTGGATAGCGGGGAAGCAGTAGACATGGTATATCTTGACTTTAGTAAAGCTTTTGATACTGTCTCACATGACCTTTTCATAAATAAACTAGGGAAATGCAACCTAGATGGAGCTACTAGAAGGTGGGTGCAAAACTGGTTGGAAAACCGTTCCCAGAGAGTAGTTTTCAGTGGTTCACAGTCATGCTGGAAGGACATAATGAGTGGGGTCCCGCAGGGATCGGTTCTGGGTCCGGTTCTGTTCAATATCTTCAGCAGTGATTTAGATAATGGTACAGAGAGAACACTTACAAAGTTGGCAGATGATACCAAGCTGGGAGGGGTTGCAAGTGCTTTGGAGGACAGGATTAAAATTCAAAATGATCTGGACAAACTGGAGAAATGGTCTGAAGTAAATAGGATGAAATTCAATAAGGACAAAAGCAAAGTACTCCACTAGGAAGGAACAATCAGTTGCTCACATAAAAAATGGGAAATGACTGCCTAGGAAGGAGTACTGTGGAAAGGGATCTGGGGGACATAGTGGATCACAAGCTAAATATGAGTCAACAATGTAACACAGTTGCAAAAAAAGCGAACATCATTCTGGGATGAATTAGCAGGAGTGTTGTAAGCGAGACACGAGAAGAAATTCTTCCCTCTACTCTGCACTAATTAGGCCTCAACTGGAGTATTGTGTCCAGTTCTGGGGGCCACATTTCAGGAAAGATGTGGACAAATTGGAGAAAGCCCAGAGAAGGGCAACAAAAATGATTAAAGGTCTAGAAAACATGAGCTATGAGGGAAGATTGAAAAAATTGGGTTTGTTTAGTCTGGAGAAGAGAAGACTGAGAGGGGACATGATAACAGTTTTCAAATACATAAAAGGTTGTTACAAGGAGGAGGGAGAGAAATTGTTCTTCTTAACCTCTGAGGATAGGACAAGAAGCAATGGGCTTAAATTGCAGCAAGGGAGGTCTAGGTTGGACATTAGGAAAAACTTCCTAACTGTCAGGGTGGTTAAGCACTGGAATAAATTGCCCAGGGAGGTTATGGAATCTCCATCACTTGAGATTTTTAAGAGCAGGTTGGAGAAACACCTGTCAGGGATGGTCTAGATAATACTTAGCCCTGCCATGAGTGCAGGGAACTGGACTAGATAACCTCTCGAGGTCCCTTCCAGTCCTATGGTTCTATGATTCATTGTAATCAGTCCCCAGAGAGGTCTTTTCTCATGTTCTGCTTGGTAGGATGCAGCCACTCTTTAACAGACATCGTCATCTACAGCAATCAGGTTTCACTGTTGGGTGGTCAACAATGGACGCTCTCCTCACTCCCCGGCTTTTGGCTGAGCCACGTTGAGAATTTAATCACCCGTTTCATGTGGCAAATATCAACATAATAGCAGCTTCTGAGCCAAACAGGCCAGCACTCTGGCTCACGTTTAAAAGGAGTTGGAGTCCCACAATCTTTGCTAAATCGATGCGCAATCTTCACATCAGTACCAGTGCAAGTGTGCTTGTCGATTCACAGCTTTTGCTGAATTTCTACACCACCTCAGGTGTGCGGCAGGGATGTATTTCCTCCCCAGTGCTATTCTCTTGAGCCATTGACTGGATATGAGGACTTACCGCTCCACATGTCAGAATCAAGGTGGGTCAAGAAGTGTTTACCGATCAAGACTATGCCAACAACACTGCCTTGCTTGTGAAGAAGTACGAGAATTTCAGATCTGTCCTCCAAGGTCTCCAAGACACTGCCTATGCTCTGGGATTGAATCTCTCTGGGCAGAAGACCAAGGTCCAGAACCTTGGATCTGGGCTACCAGAACCCTGGGTGCAGGTAGAGTCAAGTACTATGAAGAACACTGACAAGTTCACCTACCTAGGCTGAAAGCAGAGTTCAGATGGTCACAGCAAACCAGACACTGGACAATAGGGGGGAGAGATAGCTCAGTGGTTTGAGCATTGGCCTGCTAAACCCAGGGTTGTGAGTTCAATCCTTGAGGAGGCCACTTGGGGATCTGGGGCAAAATTAGTACTTGGTCCTGCTAGTGAAGGCAGGGGGCTGGACTCAATGACCTTTCAAGGTCCCTTCCAGTTCTAGGAGATGGGATATCTCCATTAATTTATTTATTTATTTTAATTAATAGGTCTCGCCCACTCCTGTAGAAAGGCCATGTCTCACTTACGGACGCAAAAATGTCTTTGCATGGAGACAACGTTCAGGATCTACTGAACCTCTGTACTACCTGCCTTGCTATATGGGTCAGAAACCTGGACCCTCGTACAAGCAGAGTTGGGGTGGCTAGAGGCATTCCACATATGCTGTCAGCATCAAATCCTAAGCGTAATGTGGTTTGACTTTGTGCAAAATGTCACAATCTCATAGAAATCTGGTTTCCTTCAATCGCTTATTATATTCAAAAGTGGCGTTGCATGCTCTTCAGCCACACTGTCAGGATGGACAAAAACAGCCCAGCGCACCATGCTCTCAAACCCTCCAATCGACGCATCAAGGGGTGCCCGCGCTGACCCTACCTGGCTCTAGCTACGGGCTCAGCCCAGAGGTTTGTGGATTCGCAGGATTGAGCCAGATCTAGGAGCTTCACCACACAATGCCTGGGGCGACACCATCAACTGGGTCACTCTGACTGGTGCATCAGTCCTCATGTGATCAGGACATAAGGTGCGGAGCGTGTTTCATCTGCTGCACGACTGCTCCTCCCGCCTCACCAGCACAATTGCTGTTCCAAACTAGCTCCTCCCACTAGGGACAGCAACAGAGCTCCACCTCCTGAAAGGCCCAACACCTTATCTCAGGATGAGCCATTCAAGAGAAGCAAAGCAGAGGCATTAAAAGGGCTGGGGGGTCCCCTCCTCCTCCCAGGGCTGGTCGGGGCAGCTCTCCTGGGGTGAAAGTTCTCCAATCAGGAATAACTCTCTATCCCAAAACAGTAACAGCAAAAAACCCACCAACTCATTTCCCTGGAAATCTGGACGAGGCACTATATCAAAGTCCCCGTCTGAGGGTTTCAGAGAAAAAGAAAACGTCAAAGAAATAGGAATTCAAAGCGTCCAGTATTTGCTCCCAAGTTCTTGTGTGTCAACCTGTATATTCCAGGCAATGTCTTAAGCCTTCGGAAGCTGGAAGCCAGCAGAGCGGCTAAGGTTAAAGAACAGAGTGCTGTCTAAAGTAGAAAGTTGCTATTCATTTTGTCCCCACCCAGGAGAGATGTAAATCTTGCATGGCATTTTCCACCGATGCAGCCATGATATTGAACATATTTAATTTAATTTGTGCTGTTTACGGTCATCAGCTTTTAGAGTCTGCTTAGAAGAAAACAGAATTACTTTCATTTCTACGTTTGAAACACTTTTCAAAGGCCATCAGCATTTGGGCAGCTTCCACCTTTTCTCGCGTTGCTAATTAATGGTCCCATTTTTTATTTTGGGATGACTCCGCATTTTCTGCAAAGAGGAAACGTACGTGGGAAATTCATAAGACAAAGTGACTGGTCGGTTAACTGGCCAGAAAGAAGAGCACCTCACAAAGGTATTTCCAACTGATGTATTATTATTTATTTGTACTGCACTAGCTGCTGTACAGGCACAGAACAAAAGGACGGTCCCTGGCCCCTAAGAGTTTACAATCTAAGATGTAAACAAAAAGCCAGATTTGCAAACCTCTCTTGCACTGGTGAGCATTCACGCACACAAGTCACCCTGAAGTCAATGGAACTATTCCTGTGAGTAACTACTCACCAATATGAGAAAGGGTGGCAGTCCGGCTCAAATGCAGGAGGTGATGGGCATGATCTAACGCTAGATAGGCAGATTAGCCAGATACAGACCCACACCAGAACATCCGTTCTCAGCCACTCCATGTCCTGGAAGTATGAAATCGGGACCTGGAACGGAATTTTCCACATGGCTCCTGTCTTGGTAATGAGCCAGACCACAACACTGGATCCAAAGTACATTCAGACTTTGCAGTTGTTCCAAATGCAGAGCGGGGTTTGAATTTTCCAGGTTTGAGCCATCTCTAAAAATTGGATCTCTGCGCAGGATCTCCCAGAATCTCTGTGCAAGTCTCCTTAGCCTCTGAAAAAAACCCTTCAGGATCTAATTAAAAGACAGTGAAGGACAAATTGATTCCAGCCGTGACTATACCCAAGCAAAACCTTTCCTTCAGGTTCAAATAGTCGGGTTAAATTGTTGTCTTTTCTTATTTTTCATGTTTGCTGCAGCCTCTGCCCACCAGATTCCACCCGGGAGTATTCACTGGCTGTTCTTTGCGAGACAGCTTGTTAGCTGAAGTTTCAAGCGCAAGTCTGCAGACTCAAGGCAGTGGTGGTGCCAGAGAGGGGGGAGGAGGTTGTGTCAGAAAAGCGGCTGCTTTTTGAGGGTCTTCAGAACCACAAGCCCAAAGATCTTGAGGTTCCTCCATCGCTACTAAAAGCCCAGGCACATAAATAAGATTTGTGGGGTTTTTTTTGCTTTAATGCCGGATATCATAGAATTTGAACTGGATGATTCCACTACCCTCCTTCCCCTAAACCTCATGTGCCAGCAACATCTTCAGTGCATCTTCCTTAGTGCCAATGAAATTACACCATGGTTGAATTTGGCCCCCGATGTAAAAATGCTCACAAGGTCCATTAATTGCCGTCATTTCAATATCAGGATGGAGCCCTACTCTGCTTTTATTAGGGAGGTGGCTCCTGAGACGTCAGAGACTCCTGGGTTAATCCTGAGACCACCAAGGAACTGGAAAGAAATGTTTGTCTGCCCTCAAGAATCACTTACTCTTTTAAGTGGGAGACTCACTCCATAAATGCTGGGGATTAGTACTGAGTATTTAATGCAAAAGCAACCAGGCCCCCAAGGAACCGGATACTTCAGTTTGGAAGGATTAAATTTAAATCGGTAAACATCAATTTCACCGTCCTCTCACAAGCAGACGAAAAAATATTTCCATTGATAATAATCAAAATGTACAGAGAGGCAAAGTAAGAAAAATGCTTTTATGAGAACTTAATACAGTTTGATTTCAGGGTATTTACTTGGTATATTTTGACATGTGACGTTGACAATTTGTGTTTTAGTGGTTATCAAGCTTTAACTTTTTGAATCTCAACATCTACTGACATCAGAGCCGGCTCCAGGCACCAGCGCAGGAAGCAGGTGCTTGGGGCGGCCAATGGAAAGGGGCGGCACGTCCGGGTTTTCGGCGGCAAGTCCCTCAGTCCCTCTCGGAGGGAAGGACTGGCCGCCAAATTGCCACCAAAGAATGAAGCGGCACGGAAGAGCTGCCGCCGATCGTGGTTTTCTCTTTTTTTTTTTTTTTTTTCCTTCGCCGCTTGGGGCGACAGAAAAGCTGGAGCCTGCCCTGACTGACATTCATTATTGTCTGTTTCCCCCCATAACTTCCTGCAAGAGTGAAAATTTAAAATCAATAAAAATTTAAAAAAATCCTTTAATACAAGCATCTATATTATCCATCAAAATGATAAAAACAAACAATCGAATTCTACCAAGCCTAAGTCTACTGTACACAAAAATCACTTCCCCCGCTGCTGACATACAACCGTCTCTGGAGGGGACCACAGCAGCTATTTAATAGGGCACATCAATTGAGGGCAAGAAGAATACAAAATGAACACCTTGCAAAAATGAAACTATCAAGAACCATGATGTGTGACCAGAATTGGAATTTGGTCAGGCTGGACTGACGCTCCTACTTCTGGTATTTAAAAAACATGACAGGATCTTCAAAAGACATGGGGGGGTCAAATTTTCAAAAGCACCTAATGGACCTAAAAGCCTAAGTGCCTTAAAAGTCAACGTGGACCTTGGTTCCTAAATCACTTGGGTGCTTTTGAAAATTTGCCCCCAGAAGAGACGATGACCTGGCTTGACATCTCAGCTGAAGGACAGCAGGAGAGTTAGCTTCAGAGAGGTCTCTCTATGAAGAGGTCAGGGTAGCTCCAGTCTAATGTCTGGAGGAGATAGGTTCACCTCACAAGAAACACCAACTGCACTGACCCCACCTCCCCAACCCAAGAGCCATCAAGGACTGAATGGGCATTGGACAATGAATGAGTCTCTCACCTGCCTGATCAGGATGGAGACACACTGACTAGGCAGCGTGGCAGTAGGGTGACCAGATAGCAAGTGTGAAAAATCGGGAGGGGGCTAATAGGTGCCTATATAAGACAAAGCCCTGAATATCGGGACTGTCCCTATAAAATCGGGACATCTGGTCACCCTACATGGGAGAAACTGTACTGTTATACAGACAAACAGAGGGCTTCAGCCTACGGCACTCTCAAGGAGGCGTTTCATTAGTACTAAATTCATTTTTAAACAGATAATAAAACACAAGGGAGCATGAAAATGAACCTCGACCGAGTTTAAAAGTACAAAACACTAAAAGGATACGGATACATAGTAAGGGCTGGGTTTTGTTTTTTGTGGGGGAGGGAGGAAGGGAGGGAAGGGAAGGTCAAGTTGGGAAATTGCATGCATAAAATGAGGATGTAATGTACACCTTCCTTGAGTGTACCTGCAAACTGGATACAGGCAATGCCCATCATCAGCCATCTGTGCAGAAAATCCAACCACAGTAACTGTGCAAGCACAACCACAGGAACTGTGTTAGCAAACTGGGCAAGCATTTTGCACACTTGCTTGCACACCCTACTTTTTAAATAATCTGTCTCTAATGGTCAGACCACATTCTCTGCGGTTATTCAGTTCTGCAAGCTACCAGAACCCCATAACATGTCTTGGATAACACTGCTATGGTTTGGAGTAACATTTTTATGTAAGATGCAACATACAAAATTGTATTCCGGTATTTTATTGTGTAAATTAATTTACTTCATCATTTGTATTTGTTATTATTTATTTGAATTATGGTAACAACCAGGAGCCTGAGTCATGGGCCAGGACCTCAGTGCGCTGGGAGCTGTACGCAAACACAAAATAGAAAGATGGGCCCTCTCCCAAACTCCAACGGGGATCAGGACCCCATTGTTCTAGGCACTACAGACACATAATAAGGAAGGGTTCTTACCCCAAACAGCTTGTAAATCTAAAACAGACAAGACAGAATTATCCCTATGTTACAGATGGAAGAGAATTGAGGCACAGAGAGATTAAGCTCTGGAATGGGTTCCCTAGGGAGGTGGTGGAATCTCCTTCCTTAGAGGTTTTTAAGGCCCGGCTTGACAAAGCCCTGGCTGGGATGATTTAGTTGGGATTGGTCCTGCTTTGAGCAGGGGGTTGGACTAGATACCTCCTGAGGTCCCTTCCAACCCTGAGATTCTATGATTCTAAGTGACTTGCGCAAGATTATACGCAAGAGCCGCAGAACTGGGAATTAAGAGTACATCTCCGGAGTCCCAGCCCAGTGCTTTACCCACAAGCCCACTCTTCCTCCCAGCAGGTAGAGTTCTATCCAAACAGTTCACACTGGAATTGGGCTGTTTCTAGGCATCCAACAGGGAAAAGAATTTCAGCTTCATCCTCCGCTGCTCCTTTCCCAGCAAAAACCAGAGCCAAGCAGGTAAGCACGCACGGGCTCTGCCTCTCAGTCACTGATTGCCACCAAGTCGCCATTGATCTATTTGCACCAAAGCCCCGCCACAGCAGCAATGCCAGGAACTGCAAGCCTTTGAAAAGAAACATCCTTCTTCTCTCTCCTGTGAGATGAATGGGTCCCCCTTTTTCCATCTCCCCCACCCCGAGCCATTCCCAAGAACCTTGTCGTTTTCTCTCCTAAATTTATCAGCAGTAAAATGTTTCCATGTGTTAGTCCACGCCGACTCGGAAAACGCAGAGAGTAAATTACAGCTGGTGATTTGGATGATGCTTGTGGTTTGGTCCCTGCTTTAGGTTATAGGCTCTGGGATGGGCTTGGGAGAAGTATGCCAGGAGAAATACTAATAGATCCAGACGAATGGCCGGGCCAAGAAAGAAAATAACCCCGCCTCGGCTCATTCAGGTCCCTAGAGGTGTCCTCGATCCTGACTGCAGTAGCCGGAGGAGGTGCTGGAATTAAAGTGTATAATCTGTTACTTGTGGTGCAAGCATCCAGACAAACAAGGGAGAACAACCCCAGCGCGCCCACTAGCGTGCCGGAGCGGGATGGTGCCTGATGCCTGAATTACATTTTTTAATGTCTATGACACCACAGGATTATTATCCCAGTGCTGCAAATGAAGGAGAGCGGAGGCACGGAGAGATTAAGTGATTTGCCCCAAGTTATACAGGGCAGAGCTGGAATTGACCCTACATCTCCTGCAGTCTTTATCCCCAGTCCCACTCTTCCTCCCAATGGTGCATCGTGCGTCGGTATTTTTACACCCACGGGTTGCTCTGTTTTATTTATCAGAGTGAACACAGTGCTGGTGAAAGGACCCAGACTAGCTGCCCTAGACTGAATTCCTTTGTCTGGCTACCGGACGGAGGCACTTCAGGCAATGCAAACTCCCCACACCCACCACTGCCAATTCACCCCGGGACGCCCACAGGAAAAGAGTGAGGAGTTCCCTCTCCACAGCCCATTCAGTCTGCCCAGCCTGCCCAGCAAGGGAGTGGACTGGAGAGAATTGTGAAGCACACAACCATGTCTCCAAGAAATAACCTGAGGCCACTGACTTGTGTCACAAAGGCCACGAGCATCCAGATGGCGATGACTTCTGGTCCCAAGCCCCCTCTTCTCTGAATCCCCTGGGTGGCTCCCATCCCTTGTCTGTCCTTTCCCTCCTGCTAACTGCTTCTCAGACAATTGATCCCATGCTGAATTCTGGAAAGAGGGGCTTTCAGAACACCTGAATCATTCAACTCAAAGAGTGACATCAGTTTACACTTCCTCAGGATCTGGTCCAGAAAACAGATGGGAGGAGTCGAAATGGTTACAACTTACAAAAGCAAAAACTGTTGCACCTTTTCCTTTCCTTTTTAATTGTGCTGGGCATGAAGAGACAACGATCAGTGCACGAGAACCTGTAGCCAATGCTCCTCATCCAAATATGTGGCGTCCTAAGGTACTGCACCTTTCTTAGCAAAGGGACTCGCCCTGCTGGCAAATTCTTTTCAAGGTGATCCCTTTAGTCAGATGACAATTTCTGCATCTTGGGGCATATGCCATATAGTCACCTTGCAAGGCCTTGTGGTTCCAGAATCATTCAGATTTAGGCTATGACTTCACTACAGTTTATGTCGGCATAATTTGTGTCACTCAGGGGTGTGAATAAGCCAACCCCTGAGCAAGATAAGTTACACCGACCTCCGTGCCGGTGTGGACAGTGCTTTGTCTCTCCCACCACCACAGTGACCGTCTCTCGCGGAGGTGGTTTTATTATGCGGACAGGAGAGCTCGCTCCCGTCGGCACAGAGCGTCTTCACCAGCCGCGCTGCGGAAGAGCAATGGAGTTATGCCGCTGTAGGGTTGCTAGTGTAGACAAGCCCTTAGCTCACAACAGATCCAAAGACACCCACCTCCCATGACCACTCAGCGCGAGGACTGGTCGGAAAACAAGACTCCCAGGATGCAAAAAATGTCAGCGGCACGGCATGTGTTTTCATTCCGCATCAGAACAAAACCGAGACCTGTTGAAACTTCGCATGGAAAATTAGCGAAGAGACCCCCACCCACACTAGAACACCCACTAGCCCAGTGGGAGGTGGAAGACCCAGGTTCTGCCTTATTTGGAGCAGGGACTTACTTGAACCTAGGTTTCCCACATCCCAGGGGTGTGCTAACTACTGGCATCTCTCTCCCCCTTATTTTGACCAGAAATCCCATGGACCCAAGAAACCTTCCTGACAAAAGTTTTGGCTAAATCAATAAATGTCTGCAAAAATTGTTTGGCTGCAATGGATCGGCCTTTTCTGATGGGAAAACATTTCACTGATAACTCTGAGCTGCTGTCGAGATCTACAATCATGGTATTAAACCAAGAACCATCAGCGGGGTGGTGACTGGCACGGCAGCGCAAAGGGCTGAGTTGGTGCATTCCTGGATCACAAGGCTGTGGCGAGACTCACCCTCTCCAAAGGGTTGGCTACGAGGCTGTCTCATCCAGGAGCAGCACGCTCGTGGGCAGAGCAGGAGGGCTGCGAGAATGGATGTGTCCTGGGGCTGCCAGGGACGAGCTGCAGGCTTTGGCTGGCAAAGGAAAATGGGCATGTTTGAGGTTAGGGCTTGAAGCTGCTCCCTGCTAAAAACAACTACAGCGAGTAAAGTGGAACGTAGCTCTTCGGTGGATAATCACACGTCCAGCCGTGCTAGCAGGCGGGGTCAGGTCCAGCTTTATTTAACATCTTCATCAACTTATAGAAGATGAAGATGTCTCCGGGGTTCCCGCGCCTTAGACGTCCCCTATGCTTCCTTCCCCCTGGGCACCCCAAGGGCTCTGGGAACGGCTCCAGCACTCACCTAGACCCTGCTCTGTGATGTCCGGGTGGTTTTCCCACTCCAGTTCCAGTCCTCAGGCTGGGCCCCAGACAGTCCACCCCTTCTGGGGTTGTCAACGAACAGAAAACTCATCCCAAAGCTGGGTGAAGGCTCTCTGCCTGCAGAGGGCATTCGTCAGGCTGGGTCACTAAATGGCGTTCACATGTCAATAGAGAGGAATAGTCCCCTCAAGGTGAGTCACCACTGGACCCTCCCTTCCTTCTGGCCGTCGGGCAGGGGGTGTGCAGGAGCTCCTGCCTTCTTCTCACCAGGAGCTGAGCACTGGGGACCTGCTCTCCTTCCTGGCCCACCAGCAGCTGAGCTGGTTCTCTCCCTTTTAAGCTCCTGCCTGCAATGCGGACATCTCTCACAGGTGGGATAGGGCAGGGCCACTGGAGCAGGTGTTAGCTCATTAACCCCACGCCACCTGGTGTGGGGTCTGTGTATCCCATCCCAGGAGCAATCAGCACAGCCACGCAACAGGCTGATGATGGTAAACTGGGAGGAACTGCAAAGACCAATGAGGACCCAGAGGTAACACAGAGTGACCCAGAGACATGGGCATGACAAAGTGCTATTTTGCTTGGGTGGGGAATGCAAGCGAATACACCTGCGGGGGAATGAAATGAATCTTCAGGGAGACAGAGGAGCCTGGCTGAGGTTGGACTGCCCTGTGAACGGCTGGTGAGCGGGGTCAGCATTTCTCTGGGGATCCCAGCAGCTGCTGCGGAATTTTAATTTTTATTTAAAAAAAACAAAACGTTTCTAGCCCTTGCGGTGACAGAGCTCGAGGGCAGGTCTACTCTTCAAATGCTGCATCGAGGCAGCTGCACTGCCGTAGCACTAACGTGACGATGCTCCTATCCCGACAGGACAGCTTCGCCCAGGCGTAATTAATCCACCTCCCTGAGGGGCAGTAGAAGCTCTCCGCATGGGGGATTAGGGCGGTATAACTATGTTGCTCAGGGGGGCGGATTTTCACACCCCTGGGTGACAGTTACACCGATGTACGTTCATAGCACAGATCTGGCCAAAGTCTCACTGTGAACTGATGCAGTGTCCTCTTCCCACGTCTGCACACAGACAAACAATAACTCCCAAGAGAGGTGTGAACAGGGCCGAGAGCGGGTTTGGGCCCCGATGAAAAAAAATTGTTGGGCCCCCCAGCAAGGGCGGACTGGCTAAACGGGGCCGATGAGAGCTGGGGAAAGCCGGGCCCCCTTCCGGACCGCCGGGCCCCGGTAATTTGTACCGGCTTCCCCGCCTCTCGTCGGCCCTGGGTGTGAACTGGGCCCATTTGTCTTTATGGGACATTTGCACTGGAGCCGAATGATGACAGGCTAAATGTTATCTTTCGTTAACTATTTCAATGCTGATGACTTTAACAGAAACATCTAGCCGGTCTGGGATTGTCATCAGATCTGGAGAGCACAGTGTCAGCCACACACCGTCCCAGCACACCGTGGTGTGGATTCTGGCCCTTTGTAGTCAGAATCAAACAGAGTGCCCAGTGATTTCGCTCCACAGATCCCATTGCATATAAGTAAGTGTGTGTGTGTTTGTGTACACGTGTGTGAGTAAAACAATTAAACAACCGGACGCTAATTAGAAAATATTTCCTGCATACTACTGTCTTGTCTTAGCATCTTTAACTAAATACTTGGACACTACAGGGGTGGATGGATGGATGGAGCTAGACAGTCAAACAGATCAATCAACTCATCGTCTGGCAGCTGAGCCACAAACTGATGCCACTCCTGGCCTGAGACCGTTGCAGGGAAGACATGGCTGCTTTGTAAGCAGGGCCGGCTCCAGGCACCAGCCCTCCAAGCATGTGCTTGGGGCGGCACCTGGAGGGGGGCGGCGCTCACCCAGGGAGAGCGGGGCCGCGGCCGGGCTCGCCGCCCTCCCCCCGGCGCTCCGGCCAGTCGGGGACAGCGGGGCCGCGGCCAGGCTCTCCGCCCTCCTCCTGGGGCTCCAGACGGTTGGGGAGAGCGGGGCCGCGGCCGGGCTCGCCGCCCTCCCCTGCCGCGCTTCCCGCCGGGGAGCCAGCCCTGTTTGTAAGACCCGGAGAAGATGCTCTGGAGTGGTGGTTAAGCTCATTTTGGGGAGGAGGGACCCAGAGGCAGGTTGAGGACATGCTGATCCCAGCTCACACCCAGGTAGGGGAGCAAATGAAAAAGGAAAGGCGAATGCAGAGGTGGGGGGATACCGAAGGAAGCCTCTGTTGTATGAAGCCCTGCCTCGTCAGCTCAGGGTACCGCGTGATCGAAACAGCACGGTGTAAAGAAACAGAGCAGTGTGACAAGAAAACACAAGCAATCGTCAATCTCCAGAGCCGAGCGCAAACTGTGCCAGACAGACTGGAGGCCCAGCACGGCTATGATTAAACGGACACATTCCAACAGATCAACACTCGAGAGCCACTCAAACATGGCAGAAAAATCAGTTCTATTTAATCATTAGATCATCAAACTGCAGATGACGTAGGAGGCGGCCACCCCACCCCGTGCCTCAGAATACAGGCTGAACAACGGCACAAAAGATACTTTAGATATATTCCCTGCCCACTCCGGTAATAAACGTAGCCGGCGGATTTTTCCACTTTATTATTAGGTTACCGTATGCTGGCGAGGGGAGTGGAGATCGGGTCTTCTTATTTTGTACAAACATGGCAAAGAATCCCTGCAACTAAAACTGGAAATTAAACAGAGAGATTCCTGTTTCCTGCTCGAACAGGACAGCCACTTCCGGTAAGTTTCATTCCACTGAAAGGGAAACCCCCTTCAGCTCCATCTAGCCCAGTAGTCCCATCACTCCTGGCAGGGCAGAAAGAAGCCGCGCCAAACCCCATCTGAATTCTTTAGGAGGAGTCACCAGTCCCAGCTGGCAGCGTCTGATCAGCGGCCAAGAAACCGCTTTGGGACGGAGAAGCCTTGACCATCAGGATTTTAGAGTGAGCTTCCGAACCACAGTTCGAGTAAAAAATAACTAGGCTGCACTAAGGATGGGTGAAGTGGGTCAACCAAAATAGAAGCCACCCTAGAACTTGAAGAAATCCCCCAAATTGGCCATTTTTGCAAGGTTTGGAAGGGGCCAGCAGCTCCAAAGATCCTTCTTAAAACAATGCTCATAAAAAATGACCTGGAATTTGCCTAAAAGTAAAGCATTGAAAGTAGAAAGTCCCCTGGACTGAGAGCTCTTGGAAGTATTTGGTCTCCAGATTACCAAGTCTCCATACACAGGTCATAGGTATTACCAGGCCAAGTGACTTTAATCCCCAATCTGAACACCCAGCTAGGACACTGCAATAATTCTTTGCTCCCGCAGGGGGATTTTATCGTCCCTCCTGGCTCACGCGGGCAGTGGTTGATGGTTTCCCTAAGAACAAGCGTAATGAAGGGTCGTCGAGATGGAAAAGCACTCGAGAGACCACAGTTTTGGATACACAAAGCATAACAGTGCAACTTGGCCTGCTCTCCACTAATATCCAGCCACTGAATTCAGCAACAAAGAGAAGTCACAGAAACCACCCCAGACGTCACAAGGAGAGTAATATGCATGGGAATCTTGTACATGGGGGACACACAATTAGTCTGACAGCTGGCCATCTCCAGCCACAGGCCTGCTTGTAACTGTGGCAAAGTCAAGTGAAAAGTCCATCAGTCCCTGGCCGTTCGAAGAGGTCGACACTCTGTTGTTAAAATCGCTGAGCTGCATCTGAGATACTGCAGCATGTTTGCAAACAGCAGATGGTCTTACCCAGCATCCCATATGGGCTACGAGATCTGGGCACCAGGGCAGGAAGGAAGGATGACGGTGAAACCGAAGGGCTGAATATTCTAGATTTATTCCCTGTTATTTTTTGTTTTTAATAGAGATTATTGGGCCAGGTCTCACTGGGTATAACAAGGGACTTAGAGTTTTTGGGAGTTACCTTTTTAATTAAGGAAACTCCCAAAAACTCTCACTGCCTTCGAGACGCAAGACTGTTTTTCTTACTTCAAAAAAAATGCAGAGAATATTTTTTTCAATTAAACCTGCCTTTTTAAACCAGCTTCCCTTCCTGGATCTATTAATCAACCTTCCCTTAGAGAAATGTGACCCCTCTGTCTGGCCACTTCATACCTACTGCTCTTGGTGAGTTTCAGAGTAACAAGATGCCAGGCGAGGAGATAGTTTAGGCAACTGACTCTAGGAGACAGTGTCTTTCATTTCTAGAAAAACAACAAGGAGTCTGGTGGCACCTTAAAGACTAACAGATTTATTTGGGCATAAGCTTTCGTGAGTATGGCTGCTGGTATGAATCCAGCCCAGGTTTCTAAGCTGACCTAACGTCATTATTGCTCTTTTGTGACCTTGGTGGAAAAAGCTGGTGTTTCTGATCTGGTGGCCAGAAGTCAGATGTGCACCCCATAAATCTCCTCCACTACAGTGGCTATTCGAGTTAATGTGTTACCTGCACACAAGTACTCAATGCTGTGAGCTGGTCATCACCAGGTTATTGTTAATTCATTGCACAACTGCAATTACGGTACCTAGACTCTTCAGATGGACTTCTTTTCATTGTCGTTTAAATCTAAAGACATTTTAAAAATGCAATGGCCCCCCTTGCTAGAATCTCAATAGATAGAGGCCTTGAATGCACCATGGAGTCTGACCTCACTGGTGGTGCCTCTCTCCAGGCTGGGGTGGGTCATGCTGGCAAATCACTGTGACTGCCTCTCGTGGGTCCAGTCCAGCTCCAATGAAATCAATGGAAGCCTTTCCATTCACTTCAGCAGGTGTCAAGCCCCGATTCTGACAAAGTCTTCTGCGAGGGCACAAGAGGCACACTCAGGACTGCTCTGGGATGCAGATCATCCCAGGGGTGGGGTAGGGGGGCAGGAAGTGAAGACAGGTGGCGAGACTTTGGGACTGGCCCATGGAACACAAGATGAGGGAAATCTGAGGCCCAGAAGCAGGTTTTGTCAGACCAGGTTAGCCCGTAGTTCCATCAAGCCCGGGACACAGTTCCTGGCAGTAGCTAACACCCACGATTCCTGGAAAGGCAATTATGCACAAGGCCAACTGTGCAATGTTGTGCAATTGGAAGCGTCTAGTTGTCATTGGCAGAAGCAGCAACCGGTGCTGCCTTCCTGCATCCCCACAAAGCAGCTAACACGCCAGCCTCCTGCCGGCTTGCAAACAGATGTGGTTTACAGAGAAAAAAAAACCCACAGACTGACCTGCTGCCACTGCAGAAATAGTGTTGCCCGCCTTACCCACCGGAGCAAGGCTGGAAGTGCTGACAAACGGGCTCTGAATGCAGACGCCTTAGCGCAACGGAGGAGAGAAGGAGCGAGTGACCGAGAACAGGGAAGAACGTGGTGATGTCAGTGCCTTTGCCCCACGCATCTCTCCAAACATTTCACTGCTGAGCATCAGTTCTGCTCAGATGGTGCCATTTCCCATACAGGGCCAGATTCTCAGCGGGCGTCAGTCCGTATAGCTCCTACAAAGTCAATGCAGCTGTGTTGATTTAAGTCAGCAAAGGAACTGGTGCTAGGGTGACCAGGTGTCCAGATTTTATAGGGACAGTCCCGATATTTGGGGCTTTTTCTTATATAGGATCCTATTACCCCCCACCCCCGTCCCGATTTTTCACACTTGCTGTCTGGTCACCCTAGTGCCCAGGACCATACATTAGGAGGCGCTCTGAGATTTTGAAGGAAAGAACAAAACCGCCACCACTTTCCCCTGAAAGTTTCCCACTCTCCTGAAATCTGTTGAGAGACAGGTTTAATTAAAGCAGCGCAGCTCCCTCGTGCCAATATAAAGGTCCCCCTTATCAATTATTCCAATAGATGGACAGAAATGAGCTGTCCCGGTATAAGCACGTTTTCATGGTCGTAACTGGGGGGTTGTACATATCCCTATAAAATCCCACCGCTCCCCAGAATAGTTAAATCGGCACAAAAACCGTGCAGAAAAAGGCCTTCTCATGGGCCGGATCCTCAGCTCGGGTAAATCAGCATTGCTCCCTTGAAATTAACGAAGCTGCACAGATTTATAGCAGCTGTAACTATGGCCTTGTATTCATAAGTGGCACAAGCCCAGACAGAACCCTGTGTTTATACACTCGCATAACACTGATCTGTTTGTTCCTGGTTCCCTTTCACAACAGCAGCACAAACGATGGGAAACGGAAGGGTTTTCACAAAGTTTTCATCCAGCACACGCCACAAGTTCAGTATTTTAGGGATCAACCCTCAGCTATCAGGGTCTAGCTAGCCCCTGCAACTCATAGGAAGGATCCGAGGAAATTCTTCTCCGTACACACGGAGTTTGCCTTGGGACCACAATGTTCTTTCTTTTCATGTGTGGGTAATAAAAGCAACATCTTGGGACGTTTGGAGAGTATTAAATGGTCAGTCACGGAGCAGCTCTCCTTGCAATGCACACTCAGCTAATTATACAGCTGTCCAGCAAGCCTGGGAATTTCATCTGGGGTTTAAAAACACTAAGTATGTTGGGAGCTCGCTCTGTACATTAGGTGGGGTGGTGAGATACAACTGAGTACAAATATTTCCAAGAGCCCCATTTTATATTACTTGTGGGATCTTCTTACAGTCCCCATGAGAAAGGCAGGAACTCTTCTCTTTTGGACAGCAAGTCTCCTTTTTTTTATGGGAAATCCTGGAGGGCAATTTAAAAAGATTCTCCTTTAGCCCAAGTGATGTAGGGGGAGGCTTTTGGAGGGGAAGAATCAGAGTTCTCTCCCAGCTGCTGCTAAGTTCCCAGTGGCCACAACTGTGACAGACAGAGTCTTTGGTGAATTTGGTTTTGCCCTCATGCTTTCAGGGAGGGTAAATCAGTCAGCAACGGATACACGGCATCCGACGTTAGGACACATCTGTGCCAGGCCTGCAGACTCAGGTGTTTACTGTGAGAAAATCCCACCGATAGTAGAAATGGGGCTTTTTACATTCAAGAAGCCAGCCCAGTTCTGGATCTCCACCAAACAGCATACTGAGGAAATTGAGAGCATATGTCAAATTAATCCAGGGTTGATTTTCATCAGAGTTTGCAAAAACTATGATAGGAACTCGCAGGCAGGATTCTAGATTTCAGCCTTTCCTGCGTGCAATGCAGAGCATAGCAAATTGCATTTTAAATGGCTCTTAACCTGCAGCGTGATCTAAACAGCGAAGGTTAGACACACACAGGCAGGATGACAGAGTACCTGCTGTAGCAAGAGGAGACTTAACCCCTGGTGGGGAACACAAGTAAAACAGATTGCAAATTAGAGCCAGGGAATAACAGATGTTTTGCGATTTTGAAAAGTAAACAAAAAAATTGTTTTGGGTCGAACAAAACATTTCATTTTGATTTCGGCCATTTTTAAACATTTTTAATTAAAAAAAAAATTAAAGGACATTTTTAAACTAAAACGCGCTTAAACCCAGAAATCAAAACATTTTCAGAATTTGAGGGGGTTTTTTTAAACAAATATTTCAGAGAAATCAACATGAATTCACAAGCTGTTTCAGTGCTGCCGAGTCTGCATTTTATTTATTTATTTGCCAAAAAAAGTTTCAGCCAAAATTTTTTGCTAGCTCTGCCGCATAGTCTCTTTTTAGAGATGAAGCCACCAATCCAACAACTCCTTAACAATGGGGTCGGATGAACTGTGACCCAGATCTGAAACTTGCCCGGTCTTAGTTTTGACAGGCAAAAATCCACCACTGATTTTTGCCCATCTCTAAAACTTCAAGGATATTCCTCTAGACCCAAGATTTCATGCTGGGCATATCACTGATATCAAGGGGCTTTGGTAGGAGCTATAGAGACATCTCCTTCCCAGATGCCTGGCTGGTGGGTCTTGCCATTCTCTAGGTCAGGAAGGAATTCCCCCCTCCTGCCCCCATATCAAACTGGTGTTTTTTCACCTTCTGCTGCAGGACAGAGAGCAGGTCACTTTCTAGCATCATCTGGGCACAGCTCACCTAACCAAGTCGCTGCCATTGCAGGGGCCTCGGGCACCGGTGCCTCTCTCTCGCTCTCTGCTCTTCTCTGCCATGGCACACAACGGTTTAGTCTCCTGAGGGCTGTAATGCTTCAGTCCAAATCCAAGTGTCTGGGCTCAGTGCAGGAGAAACTAAGGAGGCCTGTGATGTGCAGGAGGTCGGACTAGATGGTCATGTCCCTTCTGACCTTAAACTCAGCAAGGCATCATGGTCTAGTCCGTGGGGCATTGGATTGGGCATCAGAGACTGGATTCGATTCCTGGCTCGGCTGCTTACCTGCTGAATGACCCTGAGCAAGTCCCTTCCCCCTGCATAGCTTTGCTTTCCCTCCTACACTTTGTCTGTCTTGTCTAGTTAGCTTGCAAGCTCTCTGGGGCAGGGAGCATCTCTTCTGTGCGCAGGTCCCGCGCCTCGCACGTCGCCGTTCTGTGCGCAGGTCCCGCACCTCGCACGTCGCCGTTCTGATCTCGGTTGGGGCCTCAAGGCCACTGTAAAACGAGTCATAAAAACATTGCAGGAGGACGTGGGAGCACTGACATAGGGTACGAGAAGGAATGAAATGAGGCTCGCACCGGGCCGTTAACTTTTTGCTCCATTCCACCTTAAATACCCTTCCAGTTGCCCACCTGGAAATGCTGCCCTTTAAGAGAAGAGAGGAGATGGGCGATGTCTCAGCTCTTAACAATGACACTATTTATAAACGCTGCCTGCGTCCCCCTTGCACCGTTTGCTGAACTCATCCCTTCCAGTCCTTCACTCGCGGATTCAATGGATCCATTTTTATCTCCGGGCGGTAGCAGGGCGTTCACGCCGCTGACGTTCACCGAGCACGTTTTCCTAATCATGGCTTTTGGCGCAGGACAGTCGGCTCCCTTCCAAATCTCATCCAGGCTCTTCCCCAAACAGACCGAGCAGACAGTTCCAAGGCGAGGCGGTTAGAGCTGATCCGTCCATCGCTTTTCCAGCCAGGAGTTGAAATCTCAGCATTTCCAGTTGGCCTCGCCATAGGCACAGCATAAGGAAATGATTTCAGTGTTTAAAAAAAAACAGCAACCCACATCCACTGCACACAGTCAGGAGCTGAGCAGCACTCGTGTATACACGGGTGCCAGAAGACTATCAAGCTCCCATTTGTAATGGCAGCCAACTGGAATCCAGAGTACGCACGTCAGAACCATTTCAAAGGCAAAAGACACACACACACTGTGAAAGCGTCCCAGGATTTTTATGACAATAACGTGTCCGTAATTCATGGGAGCTGCAATTGAATAGCGCTCACCACTGAGCCCCAAATACCAACTCATGTTTATAGTGGCAGAGCTGTGGAGTTTCACTCCTGAATCTGGGGATCGGTCCAAAACAGACATGGAATCGGAGGATGGGATTTAGTGGCGGGGGGAGGGTGTTAATGCTGTTTTGTGTTGGTGGGGGGTTTTTTAAAGGGGGGGGGAATGTGATGGGGGCTGGATCGAATGAAAACAATCCACTGGGCTTCCCCCCACACCGGAAACCTATCGAAATTCATTTCTCAGGGCTTCTGCCAGCCATTGTGGAAGCCAGACATTTTTCTTTGTGTTTTAAATTGAATCTGGGCTCTCAGATGGGAGGAAGGGAACATAATTTGAAAGAGCCATTACAGGGCATGGGTGGTTACTGGGTTATAGCATCCCTCTCTGCACTACCATTACTAATGCTTTACCTCCTCGAGCACCTTTCACCAGGGATTTCAAAGCACTCTCCAAACCTTAACTGCTGAACCATCCTGCCACGCCTGTGAGGGAGGGAATTATATCTGGGTGGTTATAGCTGGGGAAACCGAGGCACAGAGAGGCTACGTGACAGGAAGTCAGTGGCAGATCCTGGGGCCCCAACTCCCTGTCTCCTGTACAAGCGCTACTGCTATTCATTATTTGTAATACGATAACACCTAGATGCACCAACTGAGATGGAGTCCCTCTTGTGCTAGGCATTGTACGGACACACAGGGAGAAGCTTACAGACGAGACAGACAAGGCGAAGGGACTTGCCCAGGCCATATAGCACATCAGTGGCAAAGTTGGGAAGAGAAAACCAGGATTTCATGACTCTAGTCCAGTGCCTTGTCCACTAGGTGCTCAATCCTCCTACTGGTTTACTGGCCTATGGATCATACCCCAGCCCTACAGGCTGGGTCTATTACAATGGAAATACTGATAGACCCTTATTTTCCATCACTGAGAGGAACACTGTTAGGCTGTCAATGGGTCTATCTCTCAGGGCATGTCCGCAATACAAAGCTACGCTCGTAGCCCAGGCGAGTTATGTGCATGCCAAGGGAAGAGACTGTACTTATCAGATCGAATTGGCAAACTGCAGCTCCACACAGCATGCAAAGCATGCATTGAAGTCCTGGGGCAGTAAGTTTTAGCATGGACTTCGCAGAAGCTCTCACAGTTGACCAGCAGTGGCCAGCTCTTGGTGAAGAGAGTAGGTGGGAATATTTACCAGAATGTTTGATTAACATTAATGCTATGCTAGTCCCAAACTGCTGTCAATTAACAGAGATCCAGTACAATACAACAATGTCAACTGAGGATCTGTCCACACATACACACAGTTTGACTGTGTTGTGCTTTAGGAACCGAGATCGGAAAAATCACTTTAAGGAAAACTGCTTTTTCCTCCTCTGTCAGTAATTTTTTTTTAACATTTAATACATGTCAGGTTTGTTTGTTTTTTATAGATATCCTAAAAAAAATTACATCAGAAAATATTTTGAGTAAAATATTCTCTTCCTCACAGCCTCATCAAAATCCATGTGCAGTATTACTTTCCAATCCCTTATGGCAATGGGATATTTTAAGGTCAGTTAAATTTATTCTTCACTCAAGATTTTTTCAGTTCCCTGCATATTTTAAACTGATTTTTCCTCTTTAACCCAGCTATGTTACAAAAAAAACTTTCCCTCTCTTTTCTGAAAAGAAAAAACAAAGTTGTCAAAAGAAGAGAAATTAATCAGAAACAGGTTCTCACATTTTCTAATTCACTACACTTTATACTTGTTACAAAAAAACATTGACAATGTCTCCCATTCCCTGAATCCCTTGATGTTTAGAATGCTACCCGGAATTGTGCTCGGAATAAAAGAATTAATCTGAATATTTGAATTTATTTTTCTTATTTGCCATTTCATGTCCCACAGAATAAATGTTATACACGAGGAGGGGTGCTAAACTGAGTGAGAACAGAAAGCTAGCCCTTCAAAATCTGAAGTTTGTTTATTTTTGTCCATGCTGGGGATTTCCAGTGTACTGGAATAAGAACTTACATTTTTATAGCGCCTTTCATCTTGAAGGAAGCCACAGACTTTTATTAACATTATATACAGAAAATACTTCGTTTGATTCTGAAGTGCAGCCACCTCTAGAGTGAAAAATGGCACTTCTTTTTAACAGCACATAAGCAGGAGCCAACCCTGCAGACCTTTCCCGTATCCGTAAGTGTTGACAAGGGGGGTCCCTCAAGTGGCAGAATGTTATCACCCCAAATGGAATTTGGCCAGGACAAAACAACTAACCTCTTACAGAACATCTCATGTAATAATAGTTTCTGTGTCCAAGAATTAGTGAAATATTCACAATGAAATTAAGGACTTTGCATTTTGGTGTTTATTCACAAAAACAATCCCACATTGCCCCAAACCATAGGTGTCCTACTCAAAAACTGCCCTGTTTTCAAGCAGAACCACCAACACTCACAAAATTCAAAATCTCATCTGAATAAAGATCCATTTCTGCATCCAAAAAAAAAAAAATCGGTATCTACCTGTGTTTCAATGCAAAAGTGGACAGTTCACAAAAACCAAAATGTGGGGGGCTTAAAATGGAATGAAAATGCACACACTATTGTACGACGTTTCACACCTCCACTAATAGCAAGGAGCATTGCCCTGCTCTGCCACAGACATCCTGTGGAACCTTGGGCAGGACACTTAGTCGTTCGGTGCCTCAGTTCCCCAGCTGTCCAATGAGGATAATACTTCCCTATCTCTCGTGGGTGGGTGGCAAGGATAAATACATTAAAGATTGTAAAACACTTTGAGATCTGTCGATGACGAACCCTACATGAGAGCTAGGTATTATTATTTATTATATATACTCCTGCAGGAGACTAGCCCCTCACAGTATGCTATGGCCAGCATCCTCAAATCCATTCCCAGTCCAGGAAAGAATTCAAGTAAATGTGTCTATATCTATATTCAGGACCGTATGTAACCACACAGTTACCTTTAACCATGCACTTGAATCTCAATGACTTCAGTACGGCTTTAGATTGTGCTTAAATGCTGCCCCGAATAAAGATGCTGTCCTGAATTGGAGTTCAAATGAGTCATCGACACTACTTCCCTCAACAAACTGGGTACGCTTTGGAGGACAGGCTGGGGCCGCGGGAACCTCAAAAGGGCCAGAATTCAAGTTTAGTTAGGCTAAAGGATGAATCTGATGGTTTTCTGAATGATCCGAGCCTCCCAAGTGTGCAGAACTGGTCTGGGAAATCTTATGAGAACAGGATTTCTAACACCTCCACTTCCAGTCCACCTAGTCCATGGCATTTTGGCACTTCCAGCTGATCTTGGAAACTTAAAGAGAAAACCGGCTTCTCCGAACATTTCAGAGCGTCCCAGGTTTTGTGCGGGTTTGGTTCTTAAAAAACAGGTGCACGTTCAGAGGGTGGGTCTATTTTTCTTTTAATCCAAATCAATTTGCCCAACCCTATTTCAGACCATGCCAAAACCTGCTCAGCTTGTGACAACTGACAAGATCGCATCCCGAGGTGCGATGCTGCTGCAGGTTTGCTACACCCGTGCTCTCCTTTTATACTTCGGAATAACATTTCGCCAGAGTTGGCACTTACTAGCATCTCCCTGGGCTGTGCAGCGTGTGTGCACGAGATCCTTGCCCTTCCGTAACTCAGGTGGAATATTTGGTTAAATAAAATACGTTCCTATCGACTGTATGGAAAATTAACATTTCTGGGACATGGCTAGGACAATACACACATTAGACTAATAAAAGAAAAAAGGAAAAACACTTCTTTGTGCAGAGCTCTGTGACAGGAGGTGGTGAGTTTGGCTTCATTATGGACTGGACAGGTGTCCCTCTCACAACAGCCAGCTCCGTAATTAGCCTTCTTGGGCAATCTCCATGAATGCATTGGCATGGAAGCTAGAATATCCCTTCTTCAGGCCAAGATGGAGGGACATTGGCAGGGGGTGGGAAGCGGGCAATACAGCAGGCCCACGCTGTAGCTATTCTATGGATAACACCAGAGTTACGAGGACAGATTCCAGACTTACCTTGCATAAGTATGAACTCATATTTCAAAGTATCTTGGGCTCTTAACAGAACCTGTTGGTCTGGTGTGTTCAACGGGATGAACTGCACGGGCTGCAATATGATCTAGATCCATCATGAGTAGAATCATCATTTACATTTCTGTAGTGTAGTGCCCTGGCCTTCATCCCCAAGTGCTTCACAACATATATCTCCCAGTATAACACAGAAATCCAGCCATCTCTCGAGGGGAGAGGGGTAGCCAACAGATAGGACCTCCGTTTTTAAGTACTCACACGGGAGAGACTCAACCACAGGGCCAGTGGCTTAGTACTCAGGGTCGCTATTGTAGATTCAAAGAATGCAGGTCCGAGTGGCCAGATTCTGATCACGCTTACTCCGGTTTTACACTGGTGAGCCTACATTGATTTCAATGGCATGACTCCATTTCTCCTGGTCCCAATCTCACTTTCACCAGTGTCAATCAGAGGTAGCAGGCCACGTGAGATCAGAACCTAACCCTGTGGGTCGAGGCCTTGCAGACGATTGCTCAGGGCGACGCTACAGAACATTGCCTCTGGCTATGATCAGTGAATGCCATATGGGAATGTTCACGCCACAAAAGATGCCAGTTTATCAGTGGCGCTTCAAAAGCACCCCTCACCCTAGAACGTAGGTGCCATTCTTATTAGAATCCATCTCCTGCTTCCCAGAAGATGCTGAGCTTTATATACATTGACAATGCCTCAAATTTCTGAAGCTGATGAAAAATCCCTCCTAAGATCTCTACCTAGCAGCCAAAAGATTAATGCTAACAAGCCAGGAGCCTATCCCAAGTACAGAGGAACAGAGTGTGGGGCCCTGTGATCTTGCTCCAAAAAGCGAATATCTTACAAATTGTTAAACAAATTCTCTGTATTTGTAGCCATCTGGCCTGCATTTCGCCATCTACATGATTCAACATATGTTGCTTTTATCCCCTCCCACCACCCCCAGCTTCCCCTCTGTTCTCTGAACACATGCGCGTCACCCCTTCCACCCTCACTCTCAGAACCTGCTCCATGCTAATCCTGTAAAGTGTTGGGCACATTTTAGCCCTTGTAACAAATGGACCCACTTGCTCTAGTGGTTCTCACCAACAAGGGCAGTTTTCCAGCATTGGTGACAAAGAGGAAAAGGGTCTTTGCTAAGAAATAAAGCTGCTCTTGTTGGCCTGTCGTGGAATTTTTGAGTCAGACACACTGAGGACCAGATCCTCCACCCGTGTACATCAGCATAACTCCATTGAAGCCAATGGAGCTTTGTCAGTTTACACCACAGAGGATCCATGCCTAGATGTCCACTCAAGTTGCAAGGCAGTGGAGAATGAGTCTGTTTTCCTACAGTTCTGTTCGTGGTAGTTGCCGGACATACACATCAAAGCAAGCAGACCTTTTTCCAAAACACTGTTAAGAAGCACTCAGAATATCACAGACCGATTTCTGAGCACACAGCACTATTCAAAAGATCCACAATTCCTACCCCAAGGATCAGTCAGGCCTCAAAGACTCATAGACTTTAAGGCCAAAAGGGATCATCTTGTCTGACCTCTCGCACATTGCAAGCCACAGAACCTCACCCTCCCACTCCTGAGGTAGGCCCCTAGCCGAGTTACTGAAGTCTTCAAATCTTGATTTAAAGACTTCAAGTTACAGAGAATCCACCATTTACTCGGCAAGTGACCCGTGCCTCATGCTGCAGAAGGCAAACCCTCCCCTTTCTCCCCTCCCCCCAGGTCTCTTCCAATCTGACCTGGAGGAAAATTCCTTCCCGACCCCAAATATGCTGATCAGTCAGATCCTGAGCATGTGGACAAAACCCACCAGCCAGACACCAGGAAAAGAATTCACCGTAATAACTCAGAGCTTCCACTCTAGTGTCCCATCTCCAGCTGCTGGAGATATTTGTACCAGCAGTTGCAGACGGGCCACATGTCATTGTAGGTAACCTCATCACACCGGCCCCTCCGTAAACTTTCCAAGCTCAGTCTTAAAACAAGTGAAGTTTTTTCCCCCTGCTGCTCCCCTTGGAAAGCTGTTCCAGAACTTCACTCCTCTGTTGGTTAGAAACCGTCATCCAAATTCAAGCCTATGCTTACTGATGGACCGTTTATATTCATTTGTTCTTGTGCTGGTATTGGCCCTTATCTCAAATAACTCCTCTCCCTCCCAGGTGTTTATCCCTCTGATGTATCATATCTCCCCTCAGCCTTCACTTGGTTAGGGCTAAACAAGCCAAGCTCCTTAATTCCCCTCTCATAAGGTAGGTTCTCCATGCCCCTGATCATCCTAGTAGCCCTTCTCTGCATGGGTTCCTGTTTGAATTCATCTTTCTTATACGTGGGAGGCCAGAACTGCACACGCTACTCAAGAGGAGGTCTCACCAGTGCCTTGGATAATGGTAATAAGGCCAGGCCTTGCTTCAGCACCATTCTACCATGATTATTCTCCTCTCTCTCTCTTTCTCCTTTCCTCACTGGTCTTGTTTCCTGCTGTGAATTTCTCTCTAGCAGAACTAGGGTGACCAGATGTCCCGATTTTATAGGGACAGTCCCAATTCTTGGGTCTTTTTCTTATATAAGCTCCTATTACGCCCCCCCACCCGTCCCGATTTTTTTGTCTGGTCAGCCTAAGCAGAACACTCTGTACATTTGATGGTGCCATGAACCTACAGTGGCAAATAACAGATGCAAAGGTGACTAGCTAAACTCTACCCAGGCAACACAGGAACCTTCTGCTCCAAAGACACAGGCTTCTGCCGCCAAAGTTAACAGACATCTACATTAGGTGCTAATAACCGATTGCTCATCTCCTCTTTGCAGGTCTCTAGAGGCTGACAAGAGCGAGTGGCCAGCAGCGATAAGTATTGACACATCCACGTTACACAGAACAAGATGACGGCGTCTAGGGAAGAGAGTTAAGAGCTAAGGATTTGGCTTCACATCTACGTTCGCCCCCAATACACTAGGCCAACAGGAAGATACAGGTGCTCAGCATCTCTGAAAAATCCGCTCAGCTATCGTGGAATAATTAGGTCCCTAAATTTAGACCCCCCAGGTTTGAAAACACAGGTCTTGAATCTTTTCCCAGCCCAGCGATCGCAGCTTCCCTGCAAACTGACTCTCTCCTCTTAGCCATCCCTGGTAAAGCGCTCGTGTCAGACGCCCACCTGGACACCTAACATTGGGATTGACACAGCCTCTCATTCAATTTTCATGAGGCCTGTGGAACCCTGCTTCAAAGAGAAGAGCGCCAGGGCAGCTCCCCAATGGGACGGGGAGTGTATTACACTTAATTACACACTGTTCATGGTCTTACGTATCAGGCCAAGTGTTACCAGATGTGTAGGGATCTCTCCAAGTGAGCTGCACGCCTGAATGCCTGTTTGGATATTTCATAGGTCAGTATCTTGGGTGTTAGGGTCAGGGCTGGATTTCATATGCAGATGTGACAAATCTTTTCTCCTCTTCCGATAGCTTTTTAATAACAGCATAAATCATCAGACACGTCTCAGGTGGCTGTATAAATTACTCATTGGTGTATTTAAACAGGTTTATCAGGGCCCTTTTTCTAGGCCACCATACGAAGCCGTCGGGACAATAGACCTGCCTGCTGAGAACTCCGAGTCTGAGACTTTGCATACACCATACTTCATATGAAAAAACAGATCTCCACATTACACCAGCGTGCTTCAGACGTGTTCTAGCAGGGCAACAGAAACACAAATAACTGATACGGGAAGGTTAAAGAAGGCTGGAGCCGTCTATTCCTAATGTGTGCCTTGCTGCTTGCAGTGTTCGGATTGCACCTGGGAATTTAACAGGATGCTCAGATACAGGCAAAGAAATCAACTCAAAGGAGAATAAAGGAACATCACTAGTCTGGCATCATGGCATCAATTCTGAGACAGTTTCTGAGACGACAACCTTTTTACTTGTGCTTTAAAGCGTTCTTGCCTTTCCCATCTGGTAAACAAGAAACTACCATTTAGCACGTACAAAGCCAGCCAGGACAGGACCAGGTCAGCAGCCCAGGCAGTGGCACAGAGTAGCCATCCGAGGATGGACCGGCAGGTCAGGCAGGCTTGTACTTGGGTTGCAAACCTGTGCCGGTGCCTAAGCGACATCCACACGGCTACTTTGAGCACAGTCACTCAAGCAGAGCTAACGCATGTGTCTGTCTAGGCAGGCTGCAATAGACGTACCCGTTAGGACGTTACACAGCTCCCATTTATGCTCGACTGCCCCAACTGTCAACAGGTTTTTTTGCACAGAACGTTTTGAGTTTTGCCAACCCAGTCAGGGGCCAGGCCCCAAAAGACCATGAGACTGGCTTAAAAATCATGGAGTATTTCTTTAATTTTTTTTATTAGTCTTCTTATTTCTGAGCCTTTAGGGTTGACGCTTTCAAGGAAACATTTTTTTTTAAGTGACAGTGGAGATTCTCCCATTATAACATGACTCCAGGACCAGGGGCTTTAAGAAAAAACAACAAATTCACCTGTACCCCGATATAACGCTGTCCTCGGAAGCCAAAAATCTTACCACGTTATAGGTGAAACCGCATTATATCGAACTTGCTTTGATCCGCCGGAGTGCGCGCGCACACACACACACCCGGAGCACTGCTTTACCGCGTTATATCCGAATTCGTGTTATATCGGGTCGCGTTATATCGGGGTCAAACTGTATCATGTTTCAGAGTTCTTTTAACAAATATCATGAGACCGCTTCATGTCACACAGATTATGTTTTGAACATTAATTCTAATTGTGACATTAAGAGAAGTATTTCTTGCTTAAACAATCCAAGCTGAACACTGCAGACTTTTACACTCAGAGTCCTTCCCAAAGAGTATGTTTTAACTTCTCTCTTTTTTGGAAATGAATATGGCTCCTCGTTTCATTTAAACGGAAATGTATTTTTCACTCAGGTAAACACAAGGTGCGTTACACACTATCGTCTGTCTAATGCACGGGCCAGGAATGTCATGCCCATCAGAGACCGCGTAACATCAGCTCCATGTCTGAACATTCATGGTCAGATTGTGGAACTGTTTACCAGTGGCGACGCGTGAGAGGAGGCATGTGGGGTCACATGCTTTCCCAAAGTTGCTGCTTGGCTTGTACTGAGCATGCTCAGTAACACTGCTGAAGCCAGCTTCCCTCTCTCTGCTGTCCCACCCCTGCCCACTATCAGTGGGGGCAGGTTGTCTCCGCCCCTTACCCAAGCTGATGCATACTCACTCACTCATGTAAGGGTTCTCAGTTGGGTCACAAACGTTAAAAACCCAGAACTGAAATCAGCTGGCTGCCAGTTACAGACATTGCTGGGAGATAAACTGGGACCTACATTTTCAGTTAATTTTCAATTAACATGTCACTAGAAAAACGGTTTAGTAGCGCTATCGGGAGGTTTAACTAGGGTTACCATATGTCCGGATTTTCCCGGACATGTCCGGCTTTTTGGTCCTCAAATCCCGGTCCAGGGGGGAATTGCCAAAAAGCCGAACATGTCTGGGAAAATACTAGTCCCCTGCTTACCTTAGAGCGGCTCCGGCAGGCTGCGAGCTGCAGGCGGGATTCCCCCGCAGTGGTGGCTGCTGCTCCCCCCCAGACACCTCAGCTTTGTGTAGCTGAAGAGCCGAGCGCCCCGAGCGCTACCGGCTTCACGGTTTGCCGGGCAGCCCCCAGACCTCCAGACCCTGTGCCCCCAGCCGGGCGCTTCCCCAGCGCACACACATACAGCTATCTTGATTATCACTTCAAAAGTTGGTTTGTTTGTTTTTTTTTTCTCTTACTTAATTGGCCTCTCAGAGTTGGTAAGACAACTCCCACCTGTTCATGCTCTCTGTATGTGTGTGTGTGTGTATATATATGTTTCACTCTATATGCATCCAAAGAAGTGGGCTGTAGCCCATGAAAGCTTATGCTCTAATAAATTTGTTAGTCTCTAAGGTGCCACAAGTACTCCTGTTCTTTTTGCGGATACAGACTAACACGGCTGCTACTCTGAAACCTGTCGTATTTGGTCATGTTACACATTTAATAACTCACTCTCTGCAAATTACTTTTGAAAGTGTAGGACCCTGATCTTGCAAAGCCTTACTCCTATGTTTAGTCCTTACTCTGTTTAGTCACATGAGTAAAGGCTGCAGAATCGGGCCCTTAATTAGTTTCTTAGGACACTCAAAACCAAACGAATTTGAAGTTCTAACATATAGCCCTTGTATCTGCCTTATAACAAGATCAGAATCAAGTCCCTATATATATAGATATAGATATACACACACACATATATTGTATATTGTATATATCTCCCTAGATGAAGAGAGAGCTGGATTACGTTGGATCACCAAGTTTCTCTTTCATTTGTATGTTAGGAAATTAGCCAGCACACCAAACTCCAAGACTCTGTCCAGACTGACTGTGACAACCCATTGGGACTCTGTAGTTTCAAACAACTTCAGCAGCTGCTTCTTTGCTTTGCCAAATGAATTGTGGTATTATCTTTTATTATTATTATTATTGACTTTGTGCCAGAGTCTCATTCCAGTTGTTCTGGTGTTAATCCAGAGCCACTACACTGAAATCAATGGTGTTACTCCAGATATACACCCGTGTAAATGAGAACAGAATCTGGTCCCTTAGGGTATGTCTACACGGCAGATGGGAAGTGTAATTCCCAGCAGGGATAGACACACACACACACACTCACTCTGCTTGAACGTGGCCCCAGCACCACGGGGAGTTGGGCTAGCTGCTGGAGGACGTACTTGGGCTCAATCAGGATTGTGCTTGGGCGGCTGGCCTTAGCTGCTGCCCATGCCGCCAGGGTCGTACAGCAAATGTGAGTTGTTAGCTCAAGCAGAGCTAATGCACGTATGTCTGCCCAAGCTGAGAATTACACCTCCCAGCTGCTGTGTTAGCCATTCCCAGAAATACAATGCACCAGATCTTCAACTGGTGTAAATCAACAGCGCCGTTCTGAAGTCAATGGAAAGATTGCCGGGCACCAGCTGGGGATTGGACCCAGTTTTTCCACCACACACGTCAATGGAAAGACTCCCATTGGCTCCAATGGACTTGGCTTGGACCCTTAAAATCTGGGATGGGTGATGTTGGCGTCTCAATGAGGATTAAGCAATGACTAGGGCACTGGTTACTTCCTATTTAAGGAACAAACTCGGGGCTGTAGAAATAGGGATGGACGAGTTCCAACTATGAAAGCAGGATGGAGGAAGACTGTGTTCAGGTAACACAGGAACCGACTCAAAACCAACCTCAACAGCCATCTCCTATTTTGAGGTTTGAAGCCTTTTGGACAAATACTTGTTCAGTCTGTTCCTGAGGCCTCTGCATTTTCATGATGAGGCCGAGACCAGGAACAGATGTGCTGAAATACCACAAAAAAATAAAAGCATGGTTTTTTTGGTATTTCTAGATGGATCAGAAGCTGGAAACACCAGAAATCTCTCCAGAACACCTCATATCTCAGGAGACCACCTTCTTCGGTTATCAGACCCAGGAGGTTCAAAAAAGGATTGGATGATCATCCAAACAGAGGTCTCTGGAGGTTCTCCCATTACTTGGCTTAAAGGAGCCCAGACAGGTTCTGAGATGAGTGAGACCAGAGACAGAACTAGGGCTGGAAAAAAGCTTGAGTTTAAAAAAGACCTGCCAATTAATTAAAAAGCAGGAAATGCTGCGTCAGCCAACAATGGCTTTTCATTGAGTGCAAGAGTCACTTTTAACTAATAATGCAACAGAGGTAAAATCGGAGACCTGAGATGCTCCACACTGATTAAAGAAAATTGGGGAGGGGGGGCGGAGGGGGAATGTGCTATACAAAAGTGAACAGAAATCTACCACTAGCATCTGCTGCAAGATTAATTGGGAGCTTGCAAAGCATTGTGGGTAACAATATGCAAATGAATAAGCATGTCCAGTGTTCCACTCGACCTCAGAATCTTCTGTGCCCTTTTAAGCAGTTCTGGTTGTAACAAAAAACAATGTGACCTGGGTGGAACCTGAAGCCACAGCAAGGAGTTGTCAGCAGTACAGGACCATTGACTGGGTGAATTGGATTGGGTGCTGATATATGCAGGGAACAAACCATTTAACCACCAGGGCGGAAAATATGATCAGCCCCTGTTTGAACTGTGGGGTCGAGCACAGTTCCTTAGAATGGGGCTCAATACAGGTGACACCGTCTACACCGGCAGAATATTTCCAACATCCATTTGGCAGTACGGTAGCCGGGAGACTGGATCGCTATGTTTGTCCTCCAATGTTGTACCCAAAGTGTCTGTAGACAGTGTCATACAGGAAGAGACAGGAAAAGGAGGTGAGCAATACCGTCAATTAGTACCAAACAGTGCCTTATTCTGTAACAAAGCCTGTCTAGCAGCCAATAAGATTGACCTTCCCTCAATCCAAGCCATGTTGCAGAAAGCAAATAAATATCCGAGTGGGTAAAAACATGCAGGTCCACACTGGGCAACGCGTGTCTTTTTTATTTCTGTGAAATCCCATATACATTAATGATGCTTTGTAAATATTAAATAAGTAATAACTTCAGTAGCTACCTCAGACTAAAAAGTCCCAGAGGTTCACAGTAAATCCCGACAAACAAGTCAGACCTCGTCAGTGAAAAACCCGGGGCCAAATTCTGCTTTTAGTTGTACTACTTTAAATAAGTAGTACAACTTGCCAAGAGGGTTGACAGTGACACCAATGTAGCTGAAATCCCAATATGGCTCATTTTAGTCCACATAATATAGTGCTAGAGAAGTTGAGCATGAGTCTCACCTGCAACTGTGGTCACCACATATGCTCTCAGGGCAGACACTGTCTTCTTTATTACTTATCTGCCTAGACCATGGGCCCTAATCCTGAATTGAAGTGCAGTAGAACATCAGAGTTATGAACACCAGAGTTAAGAGACTGACCAGTCAACCACACACCTCACTTGGAACCAGAATCAGGCAGCAGCAGAGAGAAAAAAAAAAACCAAAAAAGCAAGTACATTACAGTACTGTGTTAAACGTAAACTACTAAAAAAAAAAGGGGGGGGGGAGGAGCAGCATTTCCTTCTGCATAGTAAAGTTTCAAAGCTGTATTAAGTCAATGTTCAGTTGTAAGCTTTTCAAAGAACCACCATAACATTTTGTTCAGAGTTACAAATAGTCTCCATTCCTGTGGTATTCTTAACTCGGAGGTTCTACTGTACCTAGATTCTACTGTAGCCGAAATGAAGAATACTTTGTGCTTGTACAACATGGGCACAATCTGATCTGGTAACGTTTTACACCCCTGTTGCACGGGCATAAGTGACAAAACCATGTGGAAGTCCGAGGAGAAGCAGGCCCTCTGTGACGAACTTTCATTTCCTTTTTAGTAACCAATAACCATTCCGCATCCTGCCTGTTCCCTTGCTGCATTTCATTCACTTGGACACAAAATAAAAATCGATTGACTCGCCAGGCAAAGTGGAACCAATTTCACTTCCGCATATTAACCCAAGCGGACATAGATTTTTTCCTCACGCTTGGGTCTCCAACACGGCAGGCGAATGTTTAAATCTACCCCCCAAAAGCTTTTCATTGAAACAAACATTTCTGTCCAACAAAACCAAAATTCCGACCCTAACTAGGACTTGGCAGCAGCCCTTGCATTTTTCTCACCGTTTGTGTGGCTTTGGAACAGGACTTTCTGAAATATAAAAGCGACCAGAGGAAGCAGCATCCGCGCTCACTGGAGAGAATAACCTCCTCCACTTAGGCCAAAAGCTCCGTGGCTCCGATGCAGCCCCAGCACATCCCCCCACTGAGTTGTCACTTCAGGGAAGGGACTTGGCAGGCAAATGCGAGCAAGGTTAGGACAGTCCATGAAAAGGTTTGCGTTGCCATCAATAACCCAGGAGACCTCAGCATGCCACTCTCGTAGCGCAGGCGGCGGCGATGGACAGCATTTTATTGGCAGCCTATTCAGTCCCTTGCCAATGGCTCCATCCCAAACCCCAAGCATCAATTGACAAGTGTAAGTAATGAGGGACTGTGTACGGACGCGCTGGGGAGCTCCTAGTCGAGCACCTGATCAATGACACTTATTGAGTCTTCTTCATATTCCTTTAACAGCCCACTCTGTGCACCCGGTAATTGGAGAGCTGCTTTCACTTCCATCATTATTGACAATTCCTCCAGCGGGCGTGGAGACACAACTTGTCACAAGGAATTACGGTGCGACTTCAAGGCATAGGGCAAGATTAGCAACCACAACACGGCATTTAGGTGTTCAAAAAAACCCAGCGCATTTGTTGGGGTGCGATCAGCCATTTGAAAAGTGCACATTTCTACATCTGGACAGAAGGACAACAGGCTGACTTCAGCACCCCGACAATCTCCCCAACAGATGCACTTAAAGAGAGATGCATGATGCAGGTTAGATAAGACAGCATGTTGCTAAAAGACCGAAGGAAAACAAAATGAACCTACCAGTTGCCATAAGTAATATGGAAGTTACTCAAGGAAGTTAAAAACTACATCACGGTACACATGGCTTGTGTCACCTTATAGCCAGGACAGAGTCTGTTTAGAGCCAGGTAACCCCGCCAACCAGGGGAGAGGGCACAGGGGAGGAGGTAAGGTGACCAGACTGCAAATGTGAAAAATCGGGATGGGGGTGGGGGGTAAAAGGAGCCTATAAAAGAAAAAGACCCCAAAATCGGGACTGTCCCTATAAAATCTGGACATGTGGTAACCCTAGGAGGAGGGGAAAGGTAGAGTAATCACAAATCCAAAGCTGTAAACTCTCTATTGGCGCAGCACTGCCCCATGGTTAAAATAGAGCTCGGAAAACAAGAATCTTGGTTTGCTAGTCCCAGGCCCGCCACTGACTCTGCATGTGACCTTGAGCAAGTCACTTTAGCTTCTTTGTGCTTCTATTTACCTTTATCTGTGAAAGGGGAGAATATTTACCCACCTCACAGGGGGACTGCCGGACAGAGTTAGTGTTTGTGGAGTGTTCTGAGATAAGAGTCACCTCTGGTGCAAGGGGCCAGAGAAGGCTGAATGTTAAAAGTCACGCAGTGGTCAATTCTGTCGTCAGCCCACAGCTCAAGTGAACAGATTGTGTGATGGTGAAATCCACAAGGGCCAAAAGGAATCCAGGTGGGGAATGGCCAGTGGATCAACCATCCCAGCCCCAGTGCTATCCCAGCCCAGCTCCATCGTTCGGAATACCGGGGTTTAGGGAGCTCTCAGAGCTCAGACGCACGTGCAGAGTTCGGACACTATGGATGGGCTCCCAGAATGCTGCCTACCCCCACGCAGCAGCAGCAGGCTTGCTGCATCCAGGTCCCTACCCAGAACCTGGGAGAGAAGGAAAGATGATTTGGCCTCCGGGGACCATATCTGTCAGATTTCTTGTGCCTTCCCATCAATCACCAGAGACTCCTTTTTGCACAAAATGGTAGACATCCAAAACACCTGCTAATTCACCAGCTGAACTACCAAATGAGTACAAATGGTGGCAGGTTAGGAGATTGCTAATTCTTCATTATAGCTGCAAATACACCTGCTGCATATGCATGCAGGAACGCGAACGCACACGCGCAGCGTATTTATGAGTCTAAGTAGTAAATCAATACCAGAATGGTCAGGACTTCCAACAGCAAGGACGCTTAACAAGGTCACATTCTGATTCTCTCCAGACTAATGAGTGACGATTACTAATAAGACCCCAGTGACAAGTGACTACATTAATGTAATTCTCTCCTGCTTGTAATCAATGTTCTGTGTTAAAATTCACAGCTTTTTTTGAGGCATGAAATCACTTGTCTCTCCCTCCCTCTTCCCCCGTCTCCCAGCTCCTTTAGATCAGCTGTTTCAAATAAAGAATTTTACACTTATGATGACCTATGGGTGCCGGGATTTCTTCACTTTGGAACATCTTCAATACTACAGCTTGATAAAGAGAGGCAAATATTTGCAGTGAATATTTAATCAAATTTGACAGTGTGTTTTGATTACAAGATGTTTGCGGCCCTTTCACCTTCGCTGTCCACGAGCATTTGTGTATTGAGGCTTTCCTAGCCCAAAAAGAAGAA
Source organism: Trachemys scripta elegans (assembly GCF_013100865.1). NCBI lineage: Eukaryota > Metazoa > Chordata > Testudines > Emydidae > Trachemys > Trachemys scripta. The sequence goes on along the minus strand of NC_048307.1, from coordinate 4,194,019 downwards.
CAGGAGTACGTGTGGCACCTTAGAGACTAACAAATTTATTAGCTGTAGTCCACGAAAGCTTATGCTCTAATAAATTTGTTAGTCTCTAAGGTGCCACACGTACTCCTGTTCTTCTTTTTGCGGATACAGACTAACACGGTTGTTACTCTGAAACCTTTCCTAGCCCAGCTACTCACAAAAGGCAAACGTTCAATGAGAATATTTGCAGGAAGCAAATTTTGTATATTTGATTTATATCAGTCACATGGTATTGTGCCTTCTTCCATGATTGGACGATTTAGCTAAACACCACACAAATGGAAGATTACACGGCAGGCCTAGTCTTCCTGTGCAGTGTTTGTACAGCAACCAACACAGTGAGGTCCTGGTCCATAGCCCGGGGTTTCTGGGTGTGACGGTAACACAAATCATAACTATTTAACTGATAGCCATTTGAAATTTGCGGCCTGAAATTCCATTCCACACACCCCTTTAAATGCCACACTTAAGCCTTCAAAATAAGTTAGTCAGACACACGGCAGGAGTTAGTTGCTGAAGTTACAGAGCAAACTGTACGCTGAATTGTATTAGTCCCCATTTGCATTTCGGACAATCTGCAGACCAAGAACTAGTCACCAAAGGGAGTTGTGAATAATTCTGAATTGCTGACACCTTTCAGATGTATGTGTTCATACACAATTTATTACCAGGGGAAAAAAACAAGCCACAATTTGTCAAACCACATTATTTGATGTGAATTATTCACCCAAAATGAGGGTTAGCAACTTTTGAGTAATGGGTGAGCACATTGTACCTTGAAACATGGACACTTTGGGGACCACAGAGTCACAGAGTGGGTGACGGCTAAAGTGAAACGCATGGGGAAATCGCAGCTCTTGAATGCTACGCTGCTTGCGGGACCCTAACACAGGGGTTCTGGCCCACAGACCCCTCTGAACCCAGTCTGCAAGGCTCATGCAGTCAGAGCCACAGACTGGTGGGGCACTGCACGTTGAGCCCGCAATAGATATGAGTCCCGAAGTTGAGGAAAGCTGCAATCTATTTCCTGAAACAACTGCACACCCGTCGGTGCCAACGCGACGCCCCCTGCCACAAGCAGAACAAAGTTTGGGCACCGCTATTGTAAAACCCTCTGTTGGGCATGAGTTTGATGTAACTGTTACATGCAGCAAAAATAGGGCATGATCCAGCAAACCCCTACTCATGAGAGAATCGCAGTGTCCCACGGAAGCCAATGCAATTGTTCGTGGTAGTAAGGCCTGTGCCTGGTGATAAATATTTCCTGGAGCATGTCCATAGATCTTTTAGAAAATAAAGGCTCACTTGAAAATAAGATCACAGCATTAAAACCTGACCTAGGAACCTGAGACAAGAGGCTAGATTCTCACCACCGACTTCACTGGAGTTACTCCAGATTTACACCCTAATAGAGAGCATGATTTGGTCCATAATCTCTGCAAGTTTTGAAGCTTTCAAAATTAAAACCCTAAACCTGTTTGACGGCTGCCTCCCCTGGCCCCTTCTTCCTCTCATTCCCATCTCACCTCCTTCTCCCACAAGTCAAATATCTAACAAAGGAAGTGAATTCTAAAGAGATTTTGACATTCACCATCTATAGTTCCCTTTTATCCCTAGCCTGGTGTTGGATTAATGCACGTCACACCATTTCAAAACAGCGACCACGAATGAAGCTGCAGAAGTTAGGGAGGGAATTGCAGGAAGGAAAGTTAAAGAATCAAAGTAGCTTTGGAACCTTAAGCAAGTTGGGGGCGTTTCTTAAAAATCCCTTCCCTTGTGTAACCCCCGTTTTTGGTTTCATTTTAGGAGATGGGGAATGGAGACTGTGAAGGGAAAAAGAGGAAGGAGGGGTTGGGATTTGATACTGTTGCTTTGTGTGGTACATAGAGACTGACTGCAAAAAGGTGGAGAAACTCAGCAGAAATATTCAGATGCAATCAGAAAGGTCTGGTTTTCAGTATGTATTATAATAAAAGAACAACAATAATCCCTAGCTCTTCTATAGTGCTTTTTATCAGTAGATCTCAAAGTGCTTTAACAAAAGAGGGCAGTATCATTATCCCCATTTTACAGATGGGGAAACTGAGGCACGGAGCGGTGACGTGACTTGCCCAAGGTCACCCAGCAGGCCAGTGGCAGAGCCAGGAATAAAACCCAGGTCTCCCAAGCCCCTCCCTCGAGGACAAGCGGTGCTCCACACTGCTTAATGTTAAGCATGTGAGTAAATTCCCCTTGACTTCATGGGGATCTAATCATATTCTTAAGGTTAAGCACATGCTGGAATCGGGGCCAGAATGATCAGTACCTTGTAGGGTCAGTGAGCAACTGACGTGAAAAGGGGAAACTCTCCTCCTTGGAGCTCAGCATGACCCTTAGACCCCAGGCATGAAACCCAAACTCCCTTCTCCCCACTGCCTCCCAAGCGATCAGAGTATAGCCTTTCCCCTGAGCACCCGTGCAAGGGGGTGGGGTAGCTGATCTGAAGTTAACCCCTTGACTCGTTAAAGTATTTGCCATCAGAGACAACTCTTATGCGGCAGCTTCTGCTTTGGGCAGGCCACCATTTTGCAGAAGGGGGGTGGGTGGGGGGGAGAATCAGTCCGTTGCTGATGAGCTTTGTAAGCAGATGGATTTTGAAAGCTCTTTGAAAAGCCATTTAGAGCTAAATCCGGGTATTAAACCAGGCCTTTCATTAGCCCAGTTTTCAATCCCCACCCAAGCTTAATACAGTGAAGAGTTTTTGAAAGGGTCAGGCATAAGCTTTTAAGCGTGTTCTCCAATTAACTTTTGTGCTTCCCTCCACAACTTCCTCTGAGCAGCCCACTTCCTTCTCCGAGTGACTATAATTACTATTTTAAAAATCTTTGAACAGCCTTAAGTAACAGATCCCATTTGCATTTAGGCAGCATCTCAATCCATTAGCCTTTTCCACTTTCCTGTCATTATTTACTTGTAGAAGCTGTCTAGAGAGGAAAAAACCACAGTATTTTCAAAAATAAATAGGGTTGCTGCTAAGAAAGGCGTTATTGGCTTTCAGGACAATCTCAATTACTTCATGTTATCAGATACAATGTGCATGATCATACAGTGGATATATCAATTTAAAATCATCAAGACAAGAAGAATACTTGGCAATGTACCATCCCGGTTTACAGCAGCAATGCTGCATTGTATCTATCCATGTTACAATTAAGAAGCTGGATTTTCAGAACAGCTGAGTACCCCAAATCCCTGTTGAAGTTCAGCGGGAGCTGCAGGTGCTCAGAACTTCTGATAATCAGCCCCAACTTTTCCTTTAATACTATTTTTAAAGAGTCCTTTTTCTAAAGGTAGTGTTTGCAATTCAGACAATGCAGCACTGCATGAAATCACGAAAATTAGAAAGAGAAAATGATTAGAAACAAAAGTGAAACTGACTAGTTTATTTTCATTGTCCAAATAGAGAAGTGCAGCAAGTAAACAAACAGCATAAAGTGCAAAGAGTAAACTGGAATTTTTTTTAAGTTCTTTCAGTTTTATTAATCTAGGAAGTTATCTGTAACATAGGTAAGATTTTAATAAGTATATTAACTGTAACATTGATTTGATTGTCATAGCAGAAAAATCATGACACGCCACAAAATGCAAAATTCTCAGATGCATAGAAAATATGAACAAATGTCACATAGGCACATTGTTTTGTGTTGAATGTAATTTATTTTGCAATGACAATTATTTAAAACTGTTCTATAATAATTAAACTAACAGCAGTGCTGCAACTTTTGCTATTTTTTTTTAGTAGAGTTTCACAATGTTTGAGGTTCTTCTTAAAACTTCAGACGCTGAAGTCATGTGAACACACAAGAATCTGAGTTTTTGTATAAAAACAATAAGTTTTAATCCTTGTGGTTGCAGAGATAAGCTTGAAAACCTGAATTCCAAAGGTTCAAAAGCCAGAAAGCAAATATAAAAAGAATTCCAAGTGTATTATTTGTTAAATCTCATGATTTTTAAGACAATCACGTGATTTCTTGGGGCCTGGCTTATGGTTTTTGAATGCTTAGGGTTGGCAATACTGTTTTAAACCATGTAAAAACCCATGCCACTCCCCAAGGCTTCACTACATTGCAAATTTGTTTTAAAAAAATTAATTAAAAGTCTTGCGCAGCTGATTACAAAGAACATAACTTGTTACATCCTAGAGTTAGAGCTTTTATCAGGAAGACCATAGCTAATAGCAACACGCAGCCTTAATCAGTTTTAACCTGATGGTGTCCATTTAACAACACAGAGAATAAATGGGCCTCATTCCTTTGCAGTTGCACCAGTTTAAAGGTTTGATCTAAAGTCTGTTGAAGTGAGCGAAGAGAATTTCATTGACTTCTATGGGGTTTGGACTGGGGCCAAAACCAGAAGCCACCCCATTAAAGTCAACAGCATCACACTTGTGTGAAATTGATGTACGTGAGATCAGAATCAGGCTCTTTGCCTCCGAGCTGAGAGTTTTCTAAACAGCCACAGCATAGCCCGTCTGGGTAATCCTGAATAACGCCTGCCCTGTGATCATCTGAAACATTTTCAAATGTTTCTTCCCCATCCTAGCAGCAATAAAAGCTATTTTTAATCCCATTTGAAAGCAGTTTGCAAAATGCCAAAATCTGCATGTACTGCATCCCAACGGATTGCTTCATAACTACTGTCTAGACCAAATATTGTGAAGCAGCAAAACATGGGCATAGCACCCAGAGAGGGCCCGATCCTTCAAACACTTATCCACGTGAGGATCATTTGACTTGGTGTCTGCAGAGCTCAGGGCTAAATGTTATGTAACTAACAGCATGCTAAGAACACAAAAGGGTTGCTATTCAGGTGAATTAATTTCACTGTTTCAGCTGAAAGAAAGTTACATGGTTATTCTACAGACCCAGATAAGAAATATTAAGCTTTGCACCTTAAATTAACAAGGGGCTAGCCTGACGCTTTTCTGTCTTTTTGTTTGTGTTTTATATTTATATTTATTTATTTTTGGATTGTCGTGACCTGATGTGTGGGGTTTGGAGGTGGGGAAGATAGTCACTACTTCTGACATTTTAAAAAATGAGATGATAAAATGATAAATAAGAAGTGTGATCCAGAACTCAATTTGTAGGAACACACTGTGAAAGGAAGGCTGCTCTCAAACTTTGAGGATTTGGAAGTTAGTTCATTAGGAAAGCAGATTAGCTTTGTCAATGAATAAAGATAATGCATTAAAGCCAAGCTCCTTGGATGTTTTGTCAGCTGATTCCATGTTTATTTTGTACCATTTCTTTGTCTCTCCCTACCTATATATTACTTAAATGCTTCTATGAAAAGCTTTCCTCAAGCAAGGACGTGAGTTTCATGCCAAAATGCATCTTGGCGATCACTAGGAAGCGAAAATGTCCATTTCTTTAATGGATCCTGCTATAGGATATCTTGATCTGGCTGCACAAATCACAAACACACACAAAAACCCTTGAGGCATCCACTTAACTCTGCTTTTCAAATGCCAATAACATTCTCAGCTAATGTCAAAAGAGCAACACTGGAATCAGAGTGTCTTTTTGTGTATCTTTTCCACGCTGCGCAAAGACTTAAGGACAACAAGGTTTACAGATAAGAAAGCCTGCCCCAGGAAACCCTGTCTCCCAGCTCCTTATAAGAGTGTCACTTGCCTCCAACAGTGAGATAGAAGAAATGCTTGCAAATGGCAAGGTTTAACTGTCTCTAGTGCCATTCTATACACACATACGCACACACAGGTGTGTGCACGAACAATATTAATAATTAGCTCCTCCTTTTGGCCTTTGTGTACTGTTCTTGAACAAGGGAAAAATTAAGAAAAACAAAGTTTGGGGGGAGAGGCTTAAAGAAATTCAGCGGGTTGAAATTGTTTTATTAAATTGATGGAGGCCTAAGGGCACACCTACTATGCATAACCTCTCTGCATTATAGCACGGTCCACAGATCAAGCATTGATATTCAGACACAAGGGCCTGCCAGCTGTTACCATTGCATATACGCAGCCATGAGTGTGTGGCTTTGTTATTTATGCCCCCCAAAAATTAATGAAGTTTGCATTTGTTTTAAGTTCCTATAAAAATCTGATGTGGGCCAACATCCGCACCGTGATATTTTGTGGTGCAAGAGGCTAATCTTTCAGCAGCTGCATTTTCAGTGTTTGTCAGAGGCAACAAAGATGTGATCAGTTATCTAGTGCTTCGGCGCAGCACCGCACTTATCCTGTATCTATAAAACTGTGTTCCTTTAGGTAGCAAAATACAGGCTGCGGGACGAAGAGGATCGTAAATAAGATGAGGAACTAGAAAATGCACTTCTAGTTATTCAGTTGACAATGAATTGGCTAGTCTGCGCTGTTGCATTCTGCAGTGCTTCGGTGCAGGGAAACTGCTCTTTGCATCAGCTGATTTTAAAAACCTTAACTACCCAGAACTCCCTGCTATCTAACATAATGTCTCTAAAGATCTAATCATTCCATTGAAAGTTCCCTCAATTACCCAAAACCCCCATATTCCAAACTTTTCCATATTCTCCCCATGACACTAGAATCGTTGAGGCCGTGATGTGAAGCCTGGAACTGGGAGATTTTAGAGAATCCGTTTAAGTTATCGCAGCGATGAGCACAAATTAAGCTCTAACAATCTGAAAGAAAAATCTCAGCACTAGTAACAAAAACGAACAAACAAAAAATCAAATGCAACATTTTAAATAGATTTTTCTCCCCAAACAATCCCCAGTTATACAATCAGAGATGAGCCATTTCTGCTGTATGTTAAATCAGCCACAGCCTTTTAAAACTAGAAACTCTCCACATAAAAGTTTTACTGGATTGAAATATTCTGCAGTTATTTCGATCCAGCCCCTTTCAATGCAGGTTGTGGCTCTGATTCTGATCTCATTTACATGGCAAATACAGAGTAACTGCATTGGGCCAGATAGCCTGCTGGTGTAAACGGACACAGCTCCAGGGAAATGAAGGATTTATGTCAATTTATTAAGTACCTGAGGATCTGGCCCTTTACTTCAGTAGCGTTAGTGGATATATGCACCAATCCAAATGAGTGCAGAACGGCCCCCACGTCTTCATGGGTTGTTCGCATCTCTAACAATATTCCTGCTAGAATTCTAAAAATCACTTGTCAACTGACATCTTCATGCAATTCGATGTGTTTACATTTTCCCTTTTCTTTTTTTCCATAAAGCAGAGAAATAACTACAGAGAGAGACAATAAAGTGCTAATATTTAAATAAAAAAAAAAAAAGGACCCCCTTCTCCTTTGAAAGACAGTGCACTTTTACCCCAGTAGCCAAACTACAAACATCAGCTTTGCTTTCCATTTAGGTCTAGTTTACACAGTGTTAAGTGCAGCAAAAAAAAAAAAAAAAAAGTGGTTTTGCTTTAGGATAAAAATTCACTTCATGCTTGGATTCATTAGGTTATTTATGTTATAATCCAGAAAGGAAAGCTGTTTATCCTCATATTATGAGTTAAACCTATAGTAACCAGAAAACCGTCACGTTAGATATTTGGTTGGTTTATGCTGAAGGCTTTCGAGTCATTAACAAAGACCCCCACCCCACCCTACCCTTTTCAAAAAGGGAGAGCAGATAAATTGAATTTAAATACACAGTGAAAGACTAACCTAGAATGAATGTTTGTAATCAATTAACTAAACAATTCTTTAAGCGAGTAATATAATATAAACTACTCCATAATTACAACTAAATACTGCTCATTTCAGTACAGCAATTGTTCCAAGCACAAGAGACTGAACTGTGATTATGAAGAAGGGGAATCTGGGGTTGTCCATATTCTAGAGGAATTTTTTTTTTTATTTAGTTAAGACAAGCAACAACTCTACAGGTGCCCCAGGCCCCAATGTCTTGGCATTAAAAGCTTTGGTGTAATTTTAGTTTCTTGGCTCATTCAAATATTTAAAAAAATGTTTACACCACTTTGAGATGGTCCTAGGAAAAGTTTTAACTTTCATCCACCTTTTCTTTTCACACAGGCACACCTCAACTTTAGCTCAGTCTGACGTTAAATGAAGAAATAACAATGAAAACACATTTTTATACGAAAATAAAACTGGAAGAGCAAAGAGTAATAGACGAAATATTCTTATGCATAGTATTTTGAACGCAGACTTGCTCTACTCTGAATCACAGTGAAGTCTCTTTAAAGATTCTCCTTTACCAGAGAGAAAATGGTCACATCTTTATAGAATATTGCACAGATTTCTGTGATTCAGTTAATGATATAAAAATGTTCTTTACTTGTATTTCCACTGACTCCACAATGCTCAGAACCATTTTAAAACATTTCATTGGTATCACCTAAACTCCCTGCAAATATTTATATCCCTCAAAATTCACAACTAGTGCAGTACTACGCATAATATTTATTCATTTTATACCTCTGCGGTATACGCTGCAACTTTTTCTTAGCTCCACTACTAGCAACATAAGAATATTCTAACTTCTATGCTGGGTTTAATAATGTGGATAATTGTCATTAAAATGTTTTTCTGGCTGGTTAGGTCCATCTATTAGTTTTCAACCAAAACGAGAGCCTACTGATTATTGTCAACCCCACAGGAATATGTGGAACTTAGAAATGAAATCATAAATCATTGTAACATTAATACAATCATAAAAATAACTTTGCTGCTGACTGTACTTGAAGGTGCACTAAGTCAACAATTTTACAATCCAGATGTGGTATTACAGAGCTGCAACTGTGAGGCTAACGTTACCTCACTTTCCATTTAAAGCCTGATTTTCAAGGGTTTGTGTTTCAGGGAGAATTATTACCTTAAACCTTCCCTGCAACGGAAAGAAATGTGAAGAAAGATGACGTAATTGAAAAGAAAAAAATCTTTTTTGTTTTGGTTTAAAAGAGAAAACAATAGCTGGACAGCCAGACCAACAGAAAGACAGACGGGGCTCCCCGTTTTATTACTTTCAGATGTTTGAATAGAACAGTGACACTTTAGCAATCTGCACATGTTGGCTTTCTTCAAACTAACAGGCTAGATTCATTCACTGACTTCAGGGGACTTACATCATGAGTGAATTTGGCCCAGACACTTTCAGTTGGCCAAGACATGGAAGTTTAATAGACACCACATGCACAGTAGCTGCTCCTCCAAATGTTTTATCGCCCGAAGAGTTCAACTCCATTGAAACCCTTGAAACTAAACAACTCCCTTGAATCAATACAGTTCTGCCCTTTGACACAACGGGCCGACCGTAACGTATCAAAGAATTCAGACAATAGTTTTTTTCCCCGCTTCTCTCCACTGTGACAATATTTCCAACCCACTGTAAATAAGTGATTCCTTTGATAGATTCAACCATGTCATGCAATGCTAATGGTTACTCCGTCTTTTTTAAACTCCCTAAATGACACACTGGAAAAGGAAATGGGAAAAAATTGCAGGTGTATCAAGGATAAAATATTAAGGGTTAAAACCATAAATCCAGGTAATTCAGAAGCCAAGTCTCCAACTTTATCCTAGATTCAGCAGTCTTTCCTTAGGCAATGCCATCTGTCCCAGAACCAACTAAGCCTGCCACATATAGGTACAGTGTGGTGCGTTAAGAACAGAGGGCCTGATTTTCACAGTTACCGAGTGCTCACCACTCCAGCTGAAGGCAGTGAGAACGGCTGGCGATCAGCTCCTCTGAAAAATAGACCCAGGGCTTCCTATCATGTATGATTCACTGGGTTAATGCTGACATTAACCAACAAACTTGCAACGGTCTGTTCCCATTAACGCCTGCAATTTAATTTTTGTTTTTAGTAGGAACACTGATTTGTTGATCACTGGCCTCCGAATCCCTGAAATAACATTCAGACTCAGGAAACAAGAAGTCATCGGATTTGCAACACAAAGACAGGTTTTGTTCTGATAAACATTTTTGCGGAGAAAGCCAGCCTTGCAACTAGCAGGCATGAAAGGTCATTTTAAATATTGTTTAGTATCGGAACTTCTGTCAACCTCCCTTTAAAAAAAAAAAAAAAGGTTGTTTTTAAGTGTTAAGAATAAAAAAAATTAGACTGATTGTTATTAATTATTTAAACAGAGAGCACCCGCATGTCCTAAGAGCTTTCCAAGCACAGAGGACAGCACAGTCTGCGCTTTAAAGTCTGATCACTGTGAACCTGTTGCTTTCACACTGGAGCAGAGACCAAGGCACTACCAGATACCCCACCATTGGCCTGACACAGGGTGGCATCCTTTAAACCGTATGATGCTGCAGAGAAGTGGCTCACGATTTATTATGCACATGGGGCATTCATTCCTGCTGTGCTATGAAAAAGCAGCATCCGCAGAGACCCAAAGAGGTGAATGATTTCCCAAGGAGGGAGAGCTTGGGAACGGCTGGGCCCGCTTCTATAAAGGCCATACACAAAGTAAATAATCTGCCCCCACCCAACTGGTAAATTTACCAGTAGCATTTTAGTCACTCTCCTAATAAAGATTAAGCACAAGGTTCCCACATACACACTCCCTGCCATGATTTTTTTTTTAAACTAACAGCCCATTCATGCCTTGAAAAATTATTATTGCCTTTTTCTAATGGGGGGGGGGTGGGAGAAAACCAATGCAACCCAGGTCATTTTTCTACACCATAACCCCTTCAAAAAGTGTGCATAGAAAATTTTTAAAGAGACAGGAATTAATTTTTGAGGGGCAACCTAGGTTGAGTTGAATGGGAGCAGAGGGCAACCTGAATTGCATGGATTGGGGGAGGAGGGGTTAGTCTGGATTGAATTGTTGGGAGCAAGGGCTAACCTGGATTATATTAAAGAGGAGTAACCTGGATTGAGTGGATGCAAGCAGGTGTGAACACAGATTACACTGGAGTAATCTGGATTAAATGGGGAGAGCAGGAGTGAACCCAGATTACATTTAAGAAAAGTAACCTGCATTAAGTGGAGGGACCAGGGGCTAACCTAGATTACAATAGAGTAACCTGGATTGAGTGGGGTGGGCACAGTGAACCAGAATTACAATAAAGAGGAGAGATCTGGATTGAGGGGGGCAGCAGGACTGAATCCAGATTACATTGGCATGACCTGGACTGAGTGCAGAGAAAGGGGGTAACCCGGATTACAACAGAATAACCTGGATGGAATTGGGTGGGAGTAGGAGTGAACCCGGATTAGTGATCTGGATTGAGTGCGGGGAAAGGGGGCTAACCTGGATTACACTAAAAAGGAGTCACCTGGATTGAATGGGGGTGGGAGCAGGGGTGAACCCGCATTACACTGGAGTGACCCGGTTGAGTGTGGGGAAATGGGGTAACTCGGGGTACATTAAAGAGGAGTAACCTGGATGAAGTGGGGTGGGAGCAGGGGCGATCCCGGATTAGGTTGGAGTGACCTGGGTTGGCTGGGGGAGCAGGAGTGAACCCGGATTATACTGAAGTGATCTAGATTGAGTGCAGGGAAAGGGGGCTAACCCGGTGTATATTACAGAGGTGTCACTTGGACAGAGTGGGGTGGGAGTAGGAGCGAAACCAGCCGGAACGCAGGAGTGAACCCGGGTTACCCGAGAGCGCCCCGGGCCGGGAGCGGGGGAACGGGGCTGACCCGGGAGCGCCCCGGCTGGGTGCGGGGGAACGGGGCTGACCCGGGTTACACGGGAGCGCCCCGGGCTGGGTGCGGGGGAACGGGGCTGAGCCGGGAGCGCCCCGGGCTGGGTGCGGGGGAACGGGGCTGAGCCGGGTTAGACGAAGGAGGACTCCCCGGGACGGGGCGGGAGCGGGCTGACCCGCGTCTCACCTGTACCAGCGCAGCCCCTTCTCGTAGCCGCGGTCGAAGAAGTGGGGCTCGGCGCCCAGGGCGCGCACGGCGGGGTGCGCCCGCAGGAACTCCAGCAGCGCCCGGGTGCCGCCCTTCTTCACCCCCACGATGATGGCCTGCGGGAAGCGCCGGCTGCCCGGACCGGACCGGCCCCCGGCCGCCGCCTGCTCCTCGGGCCGGTCGGGGACGGCGGGCGGCAGCGGCTCGCAGGAGCCCGTCAGGCAGTAGAAGAAGTAGGTGCCGAGCAGCAGCATGGGGAGGCCGAGGGAGGCGCGGGGCTGCGCCCGCAGCAGCCCGCCCAGCTGCCCCGCCAGCCCGCCGCGGCTACCTCCCATGGGGCGCCGCTGCCGGGGGCCGGCCAGCGCCGCCCGGCCGGCACATGCTCCCCGCGGCCGCCGCCGCCTCCCCGCGGGCCCGGGCGAGCCTGGCACAGCGGGGCCCCCCCGGCCGCTGCCCAGCCGCGGGAGGATGCAGCGCCCGGT
>NC_048307.1:4159701-4181618 GCF_013100865.1 Trachemys scripta elegans | reverse complement strand
GCCTTCCTCCTCTGCCACCGTCCCGCTGCGGGGGCGGGTCCCCGGCTCCTGCCCGAGCCCCGCGGGCGGCAGCGGCTGCTGCTCCGTCCCCTTTCGGAGTCCGCGGCCGGCCGGTCCCGGGCGGGGCAGGGGAGTCCCGCGGGTGCCTGACCTGGGCACGGGCGCCGGCGATGCGGGGCCGGAGAGTTGGCAAAGTCCCTCCCCTTTTGGAGACGGCGCAGCGAGAGGCAGGGGCCAGCCGGGCTCTCGGGGCGCTGCGGGATGCGCCTGCGAAGCGCCGGGCTGAAGGAGGGAGTTTGACACCCACCCACCCCCAGCGCCGCTCAGCCGGAGCAGGGGGCGGCCCCAGCGGCGGGAGGGCCGGGCCCCGGCTGCGGGATGCGCACGGTCCCGGCTGTGGCAGAGAGGCGCTAGACAGACCCTGGGAATGAACTCCTGGCTCTAGTGGGGTCCATGGGACGGGGCGGGGGGTGAGCCAGGATTTCACCCTCGGGCTCTGTCCGGACGAGGATGGGAAGGTGTTGGCTAGCACACAAGGCAGCGCTTTAAACCGGCGGAGTTACAGTGTATGGGGGAGCCTAGGCGTTACCTTGAGCTAGGGTGACCAGAGGGCAAGTGTGAAAAATCGGGAGGGGGGTAATAGGAGCCTATATAAGGAAAAGACCAAAAAATCAAGACTGGCCCTATAAAATCGAGACATCTGGTCACCCTACCGTGAGCAGTTTAGCACCTGTTAAATCTACACCCTGCCTTGTCCACACTACGATTTTGACACCTTAGCTAAGTTAAAAACACACCTTTTCTTTCCCAGTGAAGACAGGCGAGGCACCAGACTCCAGGCGTGGGGGTGAGGTACCCCGTTTGCCAGCTAGTTGCTAGACAGCAGAGGAATATTGAGGCTGGGGTCCTGGGTCTGTAGGGGTGTGTTCAAGTAGTGCTTACAGCCCTGGTGTCCCCTTTCCTACACCCCAGCCTGATGCACTCTGCCCCTGAACATCACTCCAGCCTATCCCCCTCTGCCCCTATTATTCCTTCCTCTGCTCCTCATCCCTGTGCATTCAACTCAGGCTTCCCCCCCTTCTCCTGGGCAGCAGCAGGGGGAACACTGAGAGCCCACAAAACCAACTGTTTTCTCTGTCTGAGATTGTTCCAATACCTGGCACCACAGAGGACACCAGCAGCCATGAGGAGCAAAAGCAGTAAAGTCAGGCTCTGCCTCTGCAGCCCTGAGAGGGAGCATGCCACGATCTGTAACAAATCTCTGCTGTGTATGTGCAACTGGCAGTTTTGAACAGATCTGTGTGGATTTGCAGAGGGACAGCACAAGGCACCTCTCTGATCCCATGGTGATCCCCTGCCACATTTCCCATCCTTGCTCCAAAGCAGAGAGGCGCTAGAGTTTCTCAAGAAAACATTTGTAAGAGTAGTTAGCAGGGGCAAAACAGCATATTTCCCCCCTATCTTGGAAATGGCTACGCCATCTTTGCTCAAAACTTTCCCCAAAAATTCAGCCTGTGGCAGACACCCAGCTTGGAAATTTTTGACCCAAATAGTTAAAGTTCTGCACAGTTATATGCAACTGAAAAACTGTCTTTATAATGGAATCTTCTCTCTAAGTCTTGCTACCAGTTCAGCCAATAATACATGAATACATTGCAAAGTCTTACTATAGTATTATTGAACCCTAAAAGAGAGGCAACATTAATAATTAAACTAATAATTAAACCAAGTCTGGAAATTAGCTTCCAGGATGAATGCTCAGACCTGCTATTGATCCATATGTGAAATTCTCCATTGAATTCAGTAGGGAGTTCTCAGTACAAATCCCTAGTAGGATAACAGAGCCAAAATTTAGCCTATTGTCCATTCATATTTTCCAGGCAACAGAGGGAGTTAAATTAAAAGGCGCCTAGTCAGAACCAGCATGGAGCAGCAGGTACTTGAGGGGCTATGGAAATCTCTAGCTATGCCACATTCCTTCCCCCCTGCAACAGCCACGCCTGTATTCACACCCTACACACTATAATAATCTTTGTACAAAACAGGCCTTGTGAGGTAACATTTGAAAACTAATCACTTGCTGGTCAACACTATCATGGTGAAATGTATATAGCAACACTGGGTGTAAAGTTATGAAATCCCCCGTATATAATGTTAAAGGCACATGTTCCAACTCATGTTGCACAAATTAAAGCACAACGGGTCAAGCATGTCTTGAAGAAAGGAGTGTAGAGTTACTTCAATTTGTATATAAGCTATAAACAGAGTCCTCAGACAGCAAGAGAGAAAAGAAAGGAGAGGAAGAAAATCTGCATCTTAGCACACGCAAGTGAAAGAAAACCACATGAAGCATCTTTACTCACTAGTCTCCATATCTCCTTCTGCTCAGATAGATAGAATTTGATGAGGGGGGCTGAACTATAAAAGTGAGGCGCAAATACCCCAAGGTATCTCTCTCCCTGTCGATCCCACTCCTTGTAGCTAGGAAGACAAAGGAAACAGCGATTGGACTTTGGGGGAGGGTGCTGACCTGAACATTTTGGTAAGTAATGCTGTTGAATGATGTGATTGGGACTTTGCCCTGAATCAAGTATAGTTTGTTAAGTTAGGCACTAGGAAATGTTTTGTCTTAATTTTGTGTGTAACCATTTATGACTTTTATGCCTCATTACTTAAAATCCTGTCTTCTTTTGTTAATAAAACTTGCTGTATTGTTTAATCCAATCCAGTGTGTTTAAGTTAAATTGTCTGGGTAATTCCATTTAAGGTGGCAAGTTGTTGTGTATTGTTCTCATAGAGGGACCGCGGACCGAATACCTCTGGACTGTCCAGGAGTGGGCTGGAAAGTACAGAACATACATTTTTGGACTGGGAGTGTGTTGGGGTCACCCTGCAGTAGTAACCAAGGTTGGTGATGAGAGCCCCAGCGTAGCCAGCAGGCTGCAGTTACACTTAGACACTTAGGGGTACCTGCATGCTGGTGACTGTTTGTGAGTGATCCAGGTTAGGATAATAACCAGCAGCAAAACATTGCAGGGCCCTACAATAACAGAGGGAAGGTGATGACACAGCGCCTCCCTGGTCTGGATAACACCACAGTGTGTCACAGAGGGCTGATGGTCATTCCTTTTGCAGTGCATGAACACCACTCCTGGCTCACCCAGAGAGGAACATTTCTGTTCACTGGCTTAGAGCATATGATCATCTCTTTATTTAGCAGCTGGCCCCAGTGGATACAAGCACCTGCTATTTACTGAGTTCGGTCCAGATCCTCAGGTGGTGTAAATCCACATTACTCCATTAAAGTCAAAGCAACTAAGCTGACTTAGATCAGATGAGAATTAGACCCTGACTCAGATAGCAGCAATTTGTGCTTTTGGCACTGAAAAATTCTGGTTCAGCTCCCCGTGATGACCATACTGTCTGAATGTATGCAATCAAGGTGTGCAACAATGACATAACAGGCCCCTGACACGGGCTGAGCACCAAAGTACAACATTATGATGAAAATACCACATCAGCCTTAATGAGAATGCATGCAATAGGGGTGGGGCATTGCACCAAAAAGCATTCTGCTAATTTTGCAGAAACCTTCGAAGTTCCAACTGCCTCCTTCCCAAGCGACCAGGACCCCCACAGCGACAAAAAGAGGAAATTGAAAAGTTTGTCTCTTACTAGTTTTTTTTCCCCAAGACAGAAATTAAATGAAGATCAAACAGAGATTGAATACCAATAAAACTGGAAGGTAAAAAAAATGTTTTACAGCCTACAATAGATTAACTAAATATGTTTTCATTTTTATGGCACTCTAATTATTGTTTTAAATCACTTACATCATGCAAAGGGATTTACAGCAAACTTTTTTTTACTGCAGAGTTTTTAATCAAAGGGAAAAATATGCTGTAAATAACCAATAAGGATTGTGATGATAGCCAAATGCCACGCAATTAACAATCAACACTGAGAAAGTCAATTTTAATTATACCACATCAGCTCTTATGTATAAGTATAATACATTGCATGTATATTTTCAGATTGGGGAAAACAATTCAAAGGTCTATTCACTTACCTTAGGGCTTGCAAAACAAGTTAAAAGGAAACAATTTATAATGTGGGACTTTTTTTCAAAATCAAATGCGTATTTGAAATGGGTCACATTAAAAATACATTTTTGCAAACCTCAGAGAGAACCAAAACAACGATCTGCTGTTTTCTCATGGAAAAGTCAGTGCATTCTTACTACAATATCTGTATTATATTATTATTTCTATTACAATAGCACTTGGAATTCCTAGCTGCAGTAGGGGTTCATTGTGCTGTACGTTCTACAAACACACAGAGACAATCCTGCCTTAAAGAACTTACAATCTAAATAGACAAGACAGACAAAGCAATATTATCATCCCATCTATAGATGGGGGAACTAAGGATCAGAGAGGTTCAATGATTTGCCCAGGGTCACACAGGAAGTCTGTGCCAGAGCGTAGGTTTCCTGAGTCCTATGATAGTGACTTAAGCACAAGATCTACTGACTATACATTTCTAGAAAGTTAGATCCTATTTGTTGAGCCCTCCGCAGATACATTTGTATCTGCATCCAATCCGCAAACATAGCCCATGGATATAAATCAAATATCTGCAGATTTGCAGGGTTCTACCTATTCACCCTGCTCATCTTCAATAGGTCTGATTTAACTTTCTGAAACACCCCTGGTATTCAATGTATATCCTACACTGAGGTCACCGGGACTACTCTTGTGAGTAAGGCAAGCGGGATTTGAATCAAGTTGTTCTATGGATAACATCTTTTGAATGCTGCCTCCTGGAACAGCAGTGTCAGAGCCTGTATCTAGGTGGAAGCAATAAATAACAATACTTAGTACTTATGACAAGATGATCTTAATGTGCTTTACAATCTAGGCATCAAACATCCCCATTTTCCAGATGGGGAAACTGAGCCATGCAGAGAGGCAAAGTGACTTGCCCAAGGTCACGCTGGAGGTCAGTGGCAGAGCAAGAAAAGAACCCAGGACTCCTGTTACCCACCCCACTGTCCTCTCCACCAGAACTCCCTCTTGTCTGCCACAGCAGCTATCATGTAGTGAGAAACACCCTATATTGATATCTATATACATCACTTGAGCTTCACAGATCCTGCTTAAAGTTTTCCCACTTCCAATGGCCTGATCCTATGCATTGCTTGGTGCCCTTAACTCCCACTGAGTCACAGGGCACTCAACGGCTGGATGGATCAGGCCCTACATTTGAAATGTGCAATGATATCCTTGTCAAATCATGTCATGTCAAAAAAGGTCACGGTGTAAGGAGTTTTCTGCTAATGCTCATTCTTTTTCTGTGGGATCTCAGCACCTGTTGAGATGGGGTACAGCTCTGCATTGATACTGGCAGAGAAATCTCTCAAAACACTCTCTCTCTCTCCTCCATAACATTCCTGTTTCACTTGTGCAGTTTACTGAAGCCTGCACAGTGCACTGACAAAATATAATCCAATGGAAACATGCCAACACCTTATTTACGTGACTTGCCAGTGAGAATGAACCAATAGACACTGGGGAAGGAGTTTTGTTTGATGGTTAGAATGTGACTAGGTGTCAAGTGACTAGTTTCTATACTACTGCCCTCTACTGGATGGGACTGGAACTGCTGGCCTGTGTGTCATAGGTCCTATACTGCTAACAGCTCATGGAGATTTTCCTTTAGCTCCAGTAGTAATGGCTTTGGCTTGTAGCGTAAGAGAATTCAAGTTACATCCTCACTGTGGCTGCAAAATTCTAAATGGCCAAGGCATGCAGCACACTGACAACCACACGTGCATATGTAGCCACAGATATGCTACCATGTAACTGACCTTTTCCTCGTATGATCTAAATACCTTTAAAAAAAATCTAGCCCCAAATGCCCAAATCACTTTTGAAAATGGAACGTAGGGTCTTTTGAAATTTTACCCTGTATCTGTCAGAGTAATTTGGACCTTTAACTGGGAGTTTTAGGGTTAATATGCACCCCAAATTTGCTTGACAGTGGGGAAATGTTGACGCCGTGCGCTCGGCATCTTTTTTCTTCCCTCACCCCGGGAACATTTTATCACTGAAATTGAAATAAAACTGCCACAAACTAACTTACTAAATTCAATATGTCTGTACACATCTCCACCCCAGGCCCTGAGCTGTAGAATATGGAGTCTGGTTTAACTTTATGGAACACCCCTGGCTACTTAACTGAAAAGCCCACAGGTCCTTCCATCAGTCTCTTTCTGAAACGTTGCCACTTCAGCCATTTCCAATTTTGCACTAAGGCCGTTTTCAGCTAAAATCAGCAATCTCAGAAGTGCCAGCAAAATGCAGGGATTGACAGGCAGGCACACGATTAAGCTGATGAGGAATCTCAATCAGGCAGAGAAGCAGTAAGATGATCTTTTGTTCCAGTGGCACCCACCCTACTAACGCTCAGATGATTCTACCCCCTGAAGCACCCAAAAACTGCACTGGAAATGTCAGCCCTGGGAGCCAAGTCATAGCTGGAGACGTCTGCAGGTGATTACCAGCTGCTGCTGTTTCTAAATAGAACTGGAGGATACAGTTTGAGGGGCTGGAGAAGAAACAGAACAGCACAATGGTGACATTTACAACCCAGAGTAAGAAATCACCGAATGTGAATCAGAATAAATATAATACTGTGCACTTGTTCAGGGCTTTCCGTCTAAGGATCTCAAAGCATTGTACAAGCTTTAATGAACCGTCTGGGGGAGGTAGAATATTTGTGATCTAATGGGCCGAACGGAGTCCTGTTCTAAGGGGAAGACAATGGCATCAGAGGGTGTATTGGTGAGAGCCAAGGGCATATGAGGAGGATTTCATTGGCAGTTGCATGCATCAGTTTATGCCAGGACTTCAATTTGGCCAAGTGACTTTATCGTACCTGCTCACCAATTGAATTTGGCCGATGATTCCTTTTCCCTCTTTAATTCCCAAGATTCTGTTTATTGTCCCCATTTGAAGTGAGTTTAAAAAATTGCCTGGTGTCGCTAAACTGACGTGGTGGTCTCAGGTTTGGTGTTTTACCTGAATTTAGATGGCAAGCCGTTCAGGACAGGGACCTGGTCTTTTAAACGTTTTGCAAAGCCCTGTGTGTGCTTACAGGTCTCTGTGAATGAGAACTATGGGGGACATTTCCATGAGAGATGGGGTTTCTATATCAGAGCACCCTAATGCCAGGAGAGCCTTTTGTAACACAGACATTCTCCCACTGCTGGAGAAAGAGGGAGAAATAGCGCCCCCTAGTGTACTAGTTGAAGTAGGAGGCTCAGGGATATCAGCTGCGATTCACTGCTAAATTATGTGGTAGGTTTTTAGCAAGAGAACAGAACAGATAAACCTCCCACTTCACTACGCTAACATCTCCAGGCAGGGAAAACTAGACATAAAGATTAAGACAAAGACATGAGTCTGTTACTGGGAGCACTTTAATAAACATAAACTAACTCTGGATATTCAGCGCAGTGCCAACAGCACTTGCCAGCGCTTGTTAGGTTCACATAACTCTGATTCACGGGAAGGACAACTTCAATCCAGGTCTCCAGTGGCTGGAGAGAGCTTGCTGTGGCAGGGCATCGTTTAGAGGATAAAGGATCCGGGGCCTTAAAAGGCATCCTAATCCCCACCGCCCACTGGTGCACGATGCCCTCACTAGCAAACAGGAGACAGGATCTCTGTGAAGCAAAGGGATCGGTGTCTTTCAGAAGCTTTAGAACAGATTTTTGTTATGCTTGATGAGGAATTAAGTGACTGCAGAATTGTCACCAAAGTCAAGTTGGCCAAGGGGACTGGCTGGCTCAGGACAGGGGTGGGCTTAGTAGTTGGGAGCCTCTTGTCTCTAGGTCACATGGTTCAAATGCCACCTAGATTATTAACAGTGTTCAGTCACCCCCATCTGAACACTAGTCTGTGTGAAACATTGCTTGTTTCAGCCCACCTTCCAGTAAATAGGGAACCAGCCCCTAGTGTAGCTGGGAGTCTGGGAGATGTCAACTGTCCTTATATTGACTGGGTACATTTCACCTCAGGACAGGATGCAGAGGTAAAGTTTCTTGACACCTTCCTTGACTGCTTCTTGGAGCAGGTAGTCCTGGAACCCACAAGAGGAGAGGCAATTCTTGATTTAGTCCTAAGTGGAGCACCGGATCTGATCTGACAGGCAAATATAGCTGGACCACTTGGTAATAGTGACCATAATCACAGTCATGCTGGAAGGGCATAATCAGTTCTGGGTCCGGTTCTGTTCAATATCTTCATCAATGATTTAGATAACGGGATAGAGACACTTATAAAGTTGTGGATGATACCGAGCTGAGAGGGGTTGCAAGTGCTTTGGAGGATAGGATTAAAATACAGAATGATCTGGACAAACTGGAGAAATGGTCTGAAGTAAATCGGATGAAATTCAATAAGGACAAATGCAAAGTACTCCACTTAGGAAGGAACAATCAGTTGCACACATACAAAATGGGAAATGACTGCCTAGGAAGGAGTACTGCGAAAAGGGATCTGAGGGTCATAGTGGATCACAAGCTAAATGTGAGTCAACAGTGTAACACTGTTTCAAAAAAACCGAACATCTTTCTGGGATATATTAGCAGGAGTGTTATAAACAAGACCTGAGAAGTAATTCTTCCACTCTACTCTACACTGAGATGGCCTCAACTGGAGTATTGTGTCCAGTTCTGGGCGGCACATTTCAGGAAAGATGTGGACAAATTGGAGAGAGTCCACAGAAGAGCAACAAAAATTATTAAAGGTCTAGAAAACATGACCTATTAGGGAAGATTGAAAAAATTGGGTTTGTTTAGTCTGGAAAAGAGAAGCCTGAGATGGGACATGGTAACAGTTTTAAAGTATGTAAAAGGTTGTTACAAAGAGGAGGAAGAAAAATTGTTTTTCTTAACCTCGGAGGATAGGACAAGAAGCAATGGGGTTAAATTGCAGCGATGAACTGTTCAATCAATATGAAACCCGCCATGATGGACAACACGTTCAGCCCCACTTCCAATGCCCTCCCACCAAATCAGACATAATTCAGCCATAGCCCAGAGTAAAGCCAATGACTTATCAAAGGGATACATCTGGCACTTGTGCCCTGAAGATTGGTAAATTCAGGTTCTGGAAAATGCTCCAGAAGCAATTCCACAACCAGAGACACTTCACTAAATATATGCTGAACTATACATATCTGGGGATGGTCAGCAAAAGCATCTTGGAGGAGTTCAGCTCCCACCATCCATCCAGGTACTTATATGACCCTCATCCCCATAAAATCTGATGGATCATAGGATGGCAGCCCATCTCTAAGGTATCAAGGATGGACACCATGCAGAGTTTTCTAGATTAAAATCAAGACCTTGAACTGCACCCAGAAGCACATCAAGTATCTTAATCTGTGCACTTCCCTGGGCTAAGGTGGAATAAGTTGACACTGACACACTCCACCAGGAGGGGCAGGCAGCATGCTCAACCATCTTGGAACATCTGTGTGATCTTCAAGAGTAGCCCCTAGTAATGCTAAGGTGACCACATATCCCAATTTTATAGGGGCAATCCTGATATATCGGGGCTTTGTCTTATATAGATGCCTATTTCTCCCCACCCCCCATCCCGATTTTTCACACTGGCTATCTGGTCACCCTAAGTAGGGCACACTGCAGTGTTCAAGCCCGGAAGTGAATGGCTGTGATGAGGGCCGCATCAGAAAGGAAAGGCTGCAACTCCAAATTACCACAGACTGAAACCCGTGCTACGAGAGGCCACTCTCACCTGGAAAGGCAAGAGCACTCGGAGGCCCAAAAGCATCTCGCAAGGGGTGGACTTACTCCAGCCAATAGATGGAATAGCTGTAAACATTAGTCCCTCAAGTTGCCTCCCCCTTTTCCAGACTGACTTTCAACCAATGGTTCTCCTATCCCAGGTCCCTCCTTTGGCCAGGTACTCAGAAAGCAAGTAAACACTACCATCTACATCTTCAGAAAGGAGGATTAGAGCTCAGTGTCATCCACAGGCCAATGCTACTGCAACCCAAACTGTCTCCTCTAACAGCCTCATATTTACCGAACAAGAGGAGTGGCAAATTCTGTGTCTTCTACCTGTGAGCTCCACTGCTCTTAAAGTTTGCTCACTTGCCCTGATTATATTTTCCCTCTTCAGTTTTGCTCCATCCAACCTTTCTTTGCCACCCTGCTAGACGGTTGCTGGGAGCAACACCCTGCAAAGGTGGGCCATATTAGCATAACTGCGTGCATCTGTAAGGGTTCAGGAAATTAAGCTTCATGTTAATTGTTTGATTGTAAACGCTCTCCTGGAGGTTAAAAGCAGTAAAAAGTAAAAAGAAGAGGAACCAAGAACTTCTCTTTCCACAACAACATCCCTCTCCCCTCGTTAAATAGAAGAGATTCTCAATTAGCTGTCACTAGTACTGGGGCTTATAGCCGGGTGTGCAGACCAGCCACTAAAGCATTACCAGCACAAATCTGGATCACGCATGCTATCCCGCACCCATAGGAGGCACAGCAAATGGCAAGGCAGGCTGCACAGGCCTGCAGATTTTAGAGCACTTTGAAGAATCAACCTTGAAACAGACCGGACTTCTCACGCTTCTAGCGGAGCTGGTGCTCCACTCTAACGACCAGAGCTGATTGCATCCAGCGGGACAAACATACCCCTCCTGATATACTGCACTAGTCCAGGCCTGCATCTCTCCTGCATAGCATATGCCAGACTCTGTGGTACATGTCAAGATGATGTCTCCAAATTCTGCTTTACTTCAGACCGAACATTTAAACCCCTGTCTTCAGAGGAAACAGCCAACCTATCACCCCACTGGGTACTCTCAGCCTCACCAGCAGAGATTTGATGAGGTGATGCTCAAGGTTCAAATCCCTGTTAAAAATGTCATCACTTTTCCAAAGAGCAGAGTGAGAGCATGCAGCCCCATGGGACAACGTTCCCCTAGGATCAAAGCCACTGTTTCCTGCTGCTGTTTGCCAAACAGCTTTTAAAACAATCCAATTAGGTGAGCAGTAAAATATGTGCTAAGCATTGACATTGTGTATGAAAGAGACACACTCCAGGGCCTCCTGCTAATCAATGAAGTGGATGTAGAGTGTCTGATTCAATTATCTGCTCTTTTCAATCAAAGATTCTCTAAATGAGAGTCTGAGCTGAGATCCCACGATGGGGCCTGAGCCAGCGTGGCCAGCTCTCATGATTTGTAGCATGAGACTCAGGATATTTGATGTTTTACATAAAGCCCCTGCTGCTCCTGGAGACACTAATTAGGGGAGAATCTCCGCATTCATTTAATAAACGAAATAAGCTCCTAGCCCTCATCGTTGCAGAGAAAAGCTTGAAAATGTGACCCGAGTGTGACCTGCCGGCTCAGAAACCAGGAGGCAAAGACAAAGCACCCACATGTGTTGGCTTTTTTTAATTTCATGATTTTTAAGCCAATCTCCTGATTTTGGGGGCCCACAGCATGACTTCTGAACATTTGAGGTTGGCAATACTGCTGCTGCAATGTATCCTGGCCTTAGCCTGGCAGATCATGCCAGGCAGAACCTGTCTTCCACAGCAAGTGCCTGTGTTACTTGTCCAATGCTTTGCATGTCCCCTTTTTTAGCTGTGGAATAATGTATGGTGGTTGGCTTCTCCATCATTATCCCAGAGCATGGCACTGGGGAGGGCCTTAAAGTTCAGTTCCATCTCCAAACTCCTCCAAAGGCTGGAAGTGCTTGGATCAAGAGTTTTGCTTTGGGGTCCTAATATCGAAATAGAGAACAGCAATATTATCAAACACCTCTCGCTTTTCTGCATTACTATTGATAACTCTACCATTTCCATCTAGTAATGGACCAGTACCACTGACAGGATTCTTCTTGTTCTTAGTACATTTAAAGAACTCCTTTTTTTTTGGCCTTAACTCTGCTGGCCATTGACTTCGTCTTGTGTCCCTTGGCTTCCCTTATCAATTTTCTGCAATTCCTAACTTTTGATTTCATAGACTTTAAAACCATTACCATCAATTTCCCCTTTCTTCCATGTGTGTGGTACACACACACACACACACACACACAGAGAGAGAGCTGTCTTCACCTTCCCTCTAAACCAGGTTGTTTTTTTAAACCAGCACAACCTTCTTCCTCGATTGTGGCTTTTTGAACATCTAGTAAGGTGTTCTGAAATGATTCCCAACGATCATTCACATTTTTTTCTGATTAAATTCTTCCTCCTAGCTGATTTAGCTCATAACTGTTTTAAGCTTTGTGAAAATGGCCCTATTAAAGCACCAAGAATGTATATTACTGGTCTGGACTTTATTCTGCTTGCACGTTATAAATGTGATTAAGTCATGATCACTAGTACCTAAGCTACCATTGTTTTTAGCTCTGGGATCAGTTCCTCTTTCTCTGTTAGGACAAGGTCTAATAAAGAATTCTCCGTGTTGGCTGCAACACTTTTTGAGTTAGGAAATTGTTGTCTATCATGTTTAGAAATTTCCAGGCTGTTTTAGTACTGGCAGCATGAGACCTCCAGCATATGTCACTCAAACTGAAGTCCCCCGTGATCACGCAGCTTTTTTCCTACACATTGTAGATAGGTGCCTAAGGAGCCGGTCATCCTGTTCCCTAGTGTGATTTGGAGGTCTGTAGCAGACTCCAACTAATACCCCAGCTTGTCCTTTATTTGTTAGGGCATTGATCCATAAGCGTTCCAGATGGTTTTCTTCCAAGCTACCAGTGATTTGGAAACAGGTACTGCCCTTTTGGACATAGAGAGCCACGCCCCCACTCCTGTGAGGAAACCCGACTGGAGTTTGGGCCTAGAAGTTTGGGGACCTAGAGACAGGGCCAGGAGGCCGAGCTCCAAATCGGAAGAGCTGAGGAGATGGGCTGTGAGAACAGACTGGGACGGAAGAGGAGCTCCAGCCGGGACAGATGACACCAGAGCTAAGTACAGACTATTGTGGGGCATGGGACTTTATTTTGGGACCTCGAGGAGCGTTAAGAACTGCTTTTGTTCTTAAGCCAGCCCCAGGCAAAGGGTGTGTTACCCACAGGAACACCTGCGTGCAGCTCTTAAGGGGTCTGCAAGAGGGTGCTAAAAGGGGCAGGGTGCCTGCAAAGCGACCCTGGCCACAAAGGGCTGGCCAGTAAACGACCACTCCACAACACATGGTGCTAGGCACTGCCCAGACACATAGTAAGAGAGAGTCGTGTCCTGAAGAGTTTGCAGGCTAAAGACAAGGCAGACATAGGGGAAATCGAGGCACAGAGGGAGTGGCAAAGTGACTTGCCGGAGGTCATTCTTTGGATGGTGCATGGGCACTGGGCACTCACTTTTGCTAACATCTGGGCTACCCATCAGTGCTTCATTGAGACAATATTCTCTCCAGGGCCGCTCGATGTCTTCCCCTTCTGTTAGCACTTTTTCATCTACTGCCCTGATAACACAGTCTGTTGGGGAGTGAAGGTTTTAGTGAGTTTCTTAACGGTGTTGAAAGGTCCTTAGCCACAGTCACTCAGTATGCTGTTGGTTATGGCCACTGTCTACTGACAGATCCCTGTTTGTCCCATCACCAGCCACAAAGTCTTTCAACCGTGCTTCCTGGATACAAGCTGTGCTGTTTCAATAGGTCTTTTCATGTTGTGTCCGATCGCTTTCCTCGCCAATTCAAAATGTTAACGTATCATGGGGTTTTGCTGCTGGACCTGCGGTCCCCAGAAATAGGAAGGAACCCACCAGGGGACCCAGCGCGTGAATGTAGGAGACCCGGGTTTAAATGGGGAAGTTCTAGTTTAGTGAGTTCTCGGTCCCACAGAGGATGTCTGTTTATATCGCAACATTCGTGAAATCTGGTTCCGTTGGGAATCTGCACTCAGGGGAAGCCCAGAAGGGCCCAGAAGAGATGCTGCAGGCCAGGATCAAGATGTGTTTGCAAGGGCAGTGAGAAGGCCCAGGACCGGCACAGGTCCGAAATGAGGAGCATTGGCAGAGACGAGGGCTTGAGCAGCCGATGTCTTGAAGGTCAGGATCAAGGCGTGAGCCGTGCAGAGCAGTGTGAGAGTCCCTAGGGTGGGAGCAGCAGGGATTGAGGAGCATTGGCAGAGCTGTGTGGGCCTCCTTGGAAAGTTTACTCGGAGCGTGTCCTCATGAGGCCTGGCTTGGCCAGGCCTATTATTGAGCCATGTGGAACTCATGTTTGGCTCATTGGCTCGGCAATACCCAGAATGCCTTGCCAGCTCCTATCGATGTCATGCACCTGCTGGAGGATTTAGAGCATCACTCGAATGTTGGCAAAGCGGGCGAGTGAGTGACTCTGGCACCAGTCGCTTTGTCTGTACGTTCCCTTGCAGAGCTCACCCCAGCCGGGCCCAGCGCACATCGGCAGGGTTGTGCACATAAGCAAAAGGTAAAAGGGGATGAGCAGGGAGCACTGCAGAACATGATACAGCATCAATGAGACAGAGAGACAGATGGAGAGAGAGAGAGAGACTCCTTTCTCCAGGCACCAAAGACTCTCCTTGGCATTAGCATGATCAGGAACCCCCTGACTCCTGTCTCTCATCAGACACACCCATGTTCCACCCACACCCTGCCCCTTTTTACCCTGAGAGTAAGGGATTCAGTGCACAAGGGACTCCTCACCATCCAGCGCTTAACCTCATGCCTGCATGGAGCCTCCAGTCACACCTGCCCTGGAGACCAATAGCCTTGTGTGCCCCATGCAAGGACCTGTAGGGTCAAGGCAATTGTCCGCCTTCACCCTCTTTTAAAGCTGGCCTCAGCGTAACCCACAAGTAAAACAAGTCGTTTGTCCAAGGTCAACCAGACAGATGCCAGATTAGAAACCACAATTCTCTCGCCTCCCAGTCCCCACCAGCACTTATGACTTCCCAGAGGTCATTAGTCCAAGCCCAATGCCATGTGTTGACCGGCCAATCTCATGAGCCCTCACGCCCAGTTCGAGGAGGTGCATTCTCAGTGCAAATATGCAACGGTTCCACAGCTAGGCTCAGGCACCATGTTCTCTCTGTGACTGGAGATGAAGGGAGATCTCAGCTGAAGATTCATTGAGCCCCTTTGGGTGAGCACAGAGAGACGTCACAGCCCTCAAAGCAGGCATGTGTCACAGAGGATGCTGGACAGAGTCTTTTGTCAAAGACTCACAGACAAGGTCAGTTCCCAGACTGCTGCACTGGTCAGTACAGGATGGGGAGGAGATAAGCAGCCCTCAGTGGTGAAAGAACAGGACTATTTAGAACAGCTGGACATGCACAAGTCCATGGGGCCGGATCTAATGCATCCGAGGGGGCTGAGGGAGTTGGCTGATTTGGTTGCAGAGCCATTGGCCATTATCTTTGAAAACTCGTGGCGATGGGAGGAGGTCCCAGACGATTGGAAAAAGGCCTGGGGCCGGTTTTGTTCAACATCTTCATTAATGATCTGGATGATGGGATGGATTGCACCCTCAGCAAGTTCACGGATGACACTAAGCTGAGGGGAGAGGTAGATAAGCTGGAGGGTAGGGATAGGGTCCAGAATGACCTAGACAAATTGGAGGATTGGGCCAAAAGAAATCTGATGAGGTTCAACAAGGACAAGTGCAGAGTCCTGCACTTAGGACAGAAGAATCCCATGCACTGCTACAGGCTGGGGACCTACTGGCTAAGTGGCAGTTCTGCAGAAAAGGACCTGGGGATTACAATGGACGAGAAGCTGGATTTGAGTCAGCAGTGTGTCCTTGTTGCCAAGAAGGCTAACGGCATATTGGGCTGTATTAGTAGGAGCATTGCCAGCAGATCAAGGGAAGTGATTATTCCCCTCTATTCGGCACTGGTGAGGCCACTCCTGGAGTACTGCGTCCAGTTTTGGGCCCCCCACTGCAGAAAGGATGTGGACAAATTGGAGAGAGTCCAGAGGAGGCCAACAAAAATGATCAGGGGGCTGGGGCACATGACTTATGAGGAGAGGCTGAGGGAACAGGGGTTATTTAGTTGGCAGAAGAGAAGAGTGAGGGGGGATTTGATAACAGCCTTCAACTACCTGAAGGGGGGTTCCAAAGAGGGTGGAGCTCGGCTGTTCTCAGTGGTGGCAGATGACAGAACAAGAAGCAATGGTCTCCAGTTGCAGTGGGGGAGGTCTAGGTTGGATATTAGGAAACACTATTTCACTAGGAGGGTGGTGAAGCACTGGAATGGGTTACCTAGGGAGGTGGTGGAATCTCCATCCTTACACTGGCCTGTCTCCATTGACTCCCATGGAGTTGCTCCTGATTTGTACCACTGGGAGAGGCGGTAGTTACGTAAATAGACTCAAAGGCAGTTCTAGTAGCCAGGTGCATGAACACAGACAAACCTGCCCCGTTAACATGCCCTTGCATCCTGCTGTCGTTCAGCAGCTGCAGCTTATTAGAGAAAGAAGCTCTCCATCCCACTCTTTCTTGAGGAATGGATCATTCCTATTTTTATTGTCAAGTGAAAACGCTTTAGACAAAGATGGAGCAGTATGCGCGGGGGGGAGTTGTGGGGGGTCAGTTTTCTTCAGGACACTGCAAAGTAGCAGGAATGCGCCACTCCCAAAAGAGGTTTTGTTGTTGTTCATTTCTAAATCAGGGTAAGGTGATGTTCCGGAAGGTTCTGTGGGGGGCTGAGGGTATACAAGAGACAGATGCCCCATACAGATAGTTCTGTGGATACACCACAAGCCTAACCAGCAGCACCCCCAGGTGGGCTTGTCTTCTGCAACGACTGCCAATTACGCAGCTGTGAAAGGGTTGGTTATTTTTAATCTGGACATCTATCCACTGGAGAACTAACAATTGCCACTTGTGACCTCTGGCAAAGCAGGATTTGAACGCAGGACTCCCAGAGGACGGGGAAGTTTATTTTCAAACCCACTCATTCCACTTAAGATTTTCACGTTTCCCAATGCCACTAAAATGTCAGATGTTAATACCCGTCCACATCCTTGGGGAAACCCACAGCACGTTAGCCGTTATCTGTTCACAAAACAAGGATGGCCTCGGGTGCTGTCGATCAGCAAAGCTAAGCCAGGGGGACTCAGGACAGGAATAGCAGGAGATACCACATGGGTTTAGGTGCATTGTACTTCACAAACTACAGAGTGCACCTGCATAGGTGTAGAGAACAGAGTTGAGAAACTTGATTTGTGACTTTACGTATATATGAATCCTATGTTACATTTCCTTCTATTTATGGGCTGTCGTTTCTGCAAGTACTTAGACAATCACTGGCATTTCATCACAAACCCTGACGTTTTCCCAAATTTTAGCATGTGCAATCATTCATCTGAACATTCATGTTCGCTACTTGTTAGATTCCTCTTTTGAAAGTTTCAAGTCATCCAATCAGGGAGCAGAAAAACTACCGTGTGACTTGGATGACCAGCCAGACAATATAAACAGTGAACAGTTGAAAAGAACAGTTTGCACAAATCCCATCACCGAGAAGTATTTCATTCAGATTAGTCAGTGGAGTCTTATGAATAATAAGCACATTTGAAAAAAAAAAAAAAACAACCACCACGAGTGATTGGCTCATAATCAGAAAAAGAACTAGATTCTGGTTTGGTTTTGTCTCACACAGGCTTACCCTGATGTAACTAACTGGGATTTAATGGCATTCCTCCTGATTTACACTGGGGTAAGGCGAGGAGAATTGGGTCCATTTTTGTCAATGAATAATTCAACCAGGATGCTCGAAGTCAGAATAAAAATCCTGTATAAATTAGGGGCCAGATCCTCAGCTAGTGTCAGTCGCTGTAGCCCTGCTTTGTTCATTGGAGTGACACTAGTTTGCACCCACTCAGCAGCCAGCCTTTGCTTTTGAACAGGCCCTTGGCCTGGCATGTTGTGGCAGCAGCAGAGGGGAAATGGTGCTGAAAACATCTGGAATCCCAGCTGGCGTTCTAAATTCCACAGCTGGAATCTTGATCTGGGCTGCTCCGAAGAAGGCCTGTCTGGACTCAACTTCATCAATTAATAATTCTACACATGAGCGTATCGAGTTCTCCATCCAACACAGCTGGAAGTATTTCAGTGTGTGCAAATTTATTGATAAGCGGCAAGCGTTCAATGGAAATCACATGCAGACACTGTGGACAGTAAAATGATCCTCTCCGGTTCCTATCCCCGACTGATGAAATGCAAAATGCTGTTTGTTTCACTTATTAGATTATTATTACTGGCTTGAGCTCATTAGTCTCCATTTGAAAGACTGTTTTGAACCCAACGAAGTGACTATCCAGGGATAATTTTTCCCCCAAGGACTTTTCTTTTAAGGGCTAGTAAGGGGCTACTCAACAAGGGACCACATGCTGGCTGGAGTGAGTATGTCTCAAGGTGAACTGGCCCTTTAATAGGGGATTGCATCTTAGCCTCACCTGTGCCAGGTGTAGCCCACCCCCCAAGATGAAGGAAATGGGTAAGAGGGTCATGTGACTCAGAACTACCCTTCTGGGAGCTCTAAGGGCAGCCTGTGGTTATTCAGGGAGAGTAGCAAGGAAAGCGTCTGGGAGGAGGCCCAGGTTGGTGCATAGGAAGGGGTCCTGGGAAGGAAAGGCAGGGAAGTTTGGGTTATGGGGTAGATAGCTCAATGGTTTAGGGTCCTAAGGCCAGTGACCTGTAGTAGAGGGTGGATGTGGATTCCCGCTGTGCTGCCACCCCAATCAACAGGAGGAAGGAGGGACTGACTGGAGCCTGGGAGAAGGGCTACAGACCATGGAGGAAGAGGACAGATTCTGGGTGGAGGGGTGGCTTTTGGGTTTCCATCTGGATTTTGATTAACTCTGGCAGAGGTGGATTTTTTGCAACTCTGCTGGAGGGCAACTCACCTCAGCAACCTACCCACACTGGGAGTTGGGGGATGACAGAGGGGGAAAACTGAGGCAGTATATGGCCCTGAAGTCTGACAACATAAGTCACTGCTACAGGGTACATGAAGTCTCAGGACCACAAATGCCTTTGGGCCAGACTCATCAGCGGTTCAAGCTACACGTTAGCAATGCGCTGGTCAGACAGCCCTTAGAAATAGCACAGCATGTAACCTGCTGGATGCACTGAGCAATAGGGAAATTCACCCTCATCCAGCACAAGAACTCTGGCTTTGACTCAGGCCCATATTCAGCAGGGACTGACCGAACCTAAACCGAGCCTGGACTGCCACAGAGTGAGGGTCCCCAACCCCCTTGAGTATGTGCCAAGGGAACGGCCAGGCAGTCCGGAGGGCCCATCTGAACATGTGTGGTCCCCAGCAGAACACAGGCTGAGTGGTTGGCTCCCACCTTAGCCCATCACTGCTCTTGGTGATTCTCTCAATGACTTGAATTCTCCCTTCAAGCTGTCTGAGGTTTGCAATAATGAGGACATTGCAATCTGTCTTATGGGGTCATTATGGAGCCCGGCTCCGTGCGGCTTTTGAACTTCATGGTAAATGTGCAGTTTCAACAGAATCCCAAACACGGATTTCTGATCTCCCGTCGAGACCTGGAAGAGACCATGGTTACACCCATCCCTTCAGCCAGACTTCATTGCTTCCACAACAGCTGACTACGGGGATCCCTTGGCCGGTGGTTGCTATGGAACATCTGCCTTAATCAGCCGCAGATGCTTCCCCGCTGCTGCTGGAGTTGTGTGATTTCTCTGGAGCCTACACTGGTAACCCCGTGGTGATGCATTGGTTGGGCACTGTCTGGGGAATGGTTTAAGAGCTGTATGCGTGTGTGCATGGGGCCCAGCAATCCATCACCATGGGATGGGTTTGCACGTATGTTTTTAAGGCACAGTCTGGCGAGCTGCTGAGCTCTTCTCTCTCTCACAGACATCAGCCGGCGTCAAGGGTGCTCT
This sequence comes from Trachemys scripta elegans, assembly GCF_013100865.1. Taxonomy (NCBI): domain Eukaryota; kingdom Metazoa; phylum Chordata; order Testudines; family Emydidae; genus Trachemys; species Trachemys scripta. Next base: position 4,161,689 of record NC_048307.1, on the reverse strand, counting down.
GAGCCTCACACGGTCAAGCCCTTAATGCCTTTGGCCTGCTTGGAGTATTTCCATTCCTGGATGGTAGCAGTACCTTAACCAGACTAGCTCCCGGTGGCAATCAGAAACCTGTGAAAAATAGACCAAGCTTTTCCAAACGCTAGCCAGGGCTCCAAAGAAAAATCTCGGATCCCAATATTCCTAGGCATTGGGGAAGCTCAGACTTACTGCCCAACTTTGCAGTGGATCCCATCTAAAGATCATACTACCCCAACCCTGGGGGGAAATCCTGGCCCCATTGACGTCAACGGGGGTTTTGCTTTAGACTTCAATGGAGTCAGGATTTCACCCCTGAGCTAAACACCTGGAAAATTTGGATCCAGATCCTAACTTGATGGCTTATGCCCATCTCGGACTCCAGCAGTTGCCTGTACCTGGCCCCACTGTCATCCCAGGGGGCAGCACCTTCATCTTTCTCTTTGTTCTTCCTCTTTCTGCTTAAGAGTCTCACTCAGAGCCATGGGCAAACTGGTGCTGAACTAAGAACTGGCCGGAACCTCCAGCCCCAGGCTCACCCCAGCCATCCCCAAGCCAACAAGGAGGTTTCAACACGTTTCGATGACGTCTCTTAATTTTTCTTCATGTTTGCAGTGGCTGGCACAAGCTTTCCCCTCCCCCCACTCCCGCCTGGGGCTGCCAGGGCGGAAATCAGAGCTAAGTGGGGCTCACTAGCCCCCCGGTGTTCTTGGTCATCCTTCTCCATGCCCGCCCCTTTCGTGGGCCCCTCCCTCCGGTCCTCTTCCCCATTTTTCCCTTTGTGTCTTAACCCTTTTCTCACTCCTCTCCACCCTTCCCAGCACCTCCAGAGAGACTCTGGGAGGGCAGCCCAGCCACTGGGCATCTGCTCCACCAATGTCATGCTAGAGTTAGGCTGATTTGCATCACCTGAAGTCACAGGTGTTAGCAGAGGGCAGCGTGGACAACTCAGTGCTAGATTCTGCTCAGTTCCCACAAAGCCTGAATAAATATACCTGGAGAAGTGACTCACCAGCCAGCACGCCCCCTCCTGGCTGGGCACAGCATAGCAGCTTCCCTCTCCTCTGGGTTCTAGTCCAAGGTCTTCTCCTTCCAACCTCTTGCTGCTTCCCTGGACTTCTTCATACCTTGGCCTGTCTCTCAGCCCCTTTCCAGGCTGTGCAGCGTCATTCCAGCTCTGGCAGTGCACAACACAAGGCTTTCCTCTGGAGAGCCGGTTCCTGCCCTTTTAGTCAGGCTCGCTTGCCTCCACCCCAGTGGTTTCTCCTGGCCTATTGTTAGAGGTCAATTCTCCCCCTTCACTTCCTGCTTTCCCACCACTCGGAGCTCCTCCCTTTATGAAGAAGACCCAGCTGGGTCTGATAACAGACTGGCTCACCACCTGTAGGGCAGCTGAGGGAGAACACAGGCAAGTGGAGTTTTTCCACTGCTCATTTGGGGAACGTGGCGTTTAGTTTAGGTGAGTTTACCTACTTCTTTGTTTGTTTGCTTTTTAAAAAAATGCTCAAGGGATCAGTCAGGTTGACAGATGCTTTGGAACCATGGGAGATCCTTTAGGACAGGTCACCTCTACAGAAGAGTTTGCCAAGCTAATTTAGGCAAGTAAACTCACTACGGGGTGTGCGGCTTCAGTCAAAGCACCTGCTGCCAAACTTCCAATTATCCAGGGCCAGCCCAATCCAATTAAAGAGACTGATTCCCTGCGTTTGGCTCTATACTTTACAAATACAGCAGAACTGCTTGGGTTCAAAGAGCAATCCATAAATAACAGGAAAGCCAGTGCCCTCTAGCTATAAGATGCTTACAGAGGCGATAGTCTAAATATAGCCCATACTTAGGCATGAAATCAGGGTTGCCACTTATCCGGTTTTCACCTGGATAGTCCGGGTTTCGGTTTGTGTGCCTGGGTGCGATTTGACAAGCCCTGATGTCTGTTGTTGTTGTTTTTTAATCTGGGGGGGGGGGGGGGGGGA